>NC_087161.1:22716022-22723522 GCF_035594125.1 Scylla paramamosain | reverse complement strand
AAAATATCAAAAATAATTCCCTTTGTGCTTAAACACGGGAGAGAGAGAGAGAGAGAGAGAGAGAGAGAGAGAGAGAGAGAGAGAGAGAGAGAGAGAGAGAGAGAGAGAGAGAGAGATAACAATCACAAGCACGACAGAGATTGCTTTAAACTTAACGTACGTATGTACGTACGTGTGTGTGTGTGTGTGTGTGTGTGTGTGTGTGTGTGTGTGTGTGTGTGTGTGTGTGTGTGTGTGTGTAGCAAATGCCCAAGAACTCTCTAGAAAACTCTCTCTCTCTCTCTCTCTCTCTCTCTCTCTCTCTCTCTCTCTCTCTCTCTCTCTCTCTCTCTCTCTCTCACACATACAATTCACTTCATCCTGCGCCAATTCTCAACCTCGTTCTTAAAGAGGCGTGGCGGCAAGGACAGGAAATTGAACCCATGCACCAACCACCACCACCATCACCATTACAACCACCACTACCACCACCACCACCACCACCACCACCACCACCATTACCACCACCACCACTACCACTAACACCACCATCACTAACTAAGCAGCCAGTTTCATGCACAGCCACCATTTTTAGAACAAGAGAAAAAAAAAATGGGGACGAAGACGACGACGAAGGAGAGCAACAACAACAAAGATGATAATAATAATAATCACAAGGCTGCTAGAAGTCTTGAAATAGAAACGTGAAAAAGGATAATGAAAAAAAAATGCAAATTTAAACAGAAACAGAATTAAGAGCAATGAAACGAACCTAACGAGAGAGAGAGAGAGAGAGAGAGAGAGAGAGAGAGAGAGAGAGAGAGAGAGAGAGAGAGAGAGAGAGAGAAAGTAAAGAAAACAAAACAGAAATGGTGTACGAGGGAAGAGATTGAATGGAGTAAGGGATGACATTTCTAAGGTTTGTGTAGCATCACCCGTCCTCCTCTCCCTCCCCTCCCCTCCTCTCCCTCCCCTTCCCTCCCTGCATCCTTTTCTCTTTTTCCAGGGTGTGAGGGGAAAGTGTACTGTGTAAATGGCTTGTCGTGGAAGTGGGTGACGGGGATGAAGTAGATAGGACGGGAGTGATAAAGAGGGTGGGAGTGTGAATGGAAAGCTAGAGAAAAGTTTAAGGTGGCGAGGGAAGAGGAAAGGTTTTGATGTGTTATATTGTTTAGTCGAATTGTAATGTGCTAGTGTGTGTGTGTGTGTGTGTGTGTGTGTGTGTGTGTGTGTGTGTGTGTGTGTGTGTGTGTGTGTGTGTGTGTGTGTGTGTGTGTGTGTGTGTGTGTGTGTGTGTGTGTGTGTGTGTGTGTGTGTGTGTGTGTGTGTGTGTGTGTGTGTGTGAGAGAGAGAGAGAGAGAGAGAGAGAGAGAGAGAGAGAGAGAGAGAGAGAGAGAGAGAGAGAGAGAGAGAGAGACTCAAAGAATAGCATGCGATAAAAGATAAACTCCATACCGCAAGCAAAACCAATCTCTCTCTCTCTCTCTCTCTCTCTCTCTCTCTCTCTCTCTCTCTCTCTCTCTCTCTCTCTCTCTCTCTCAGTACACAGGTAGACATGACAAAAAAAGAGCAAAAAGATAAGCCAGCAGACAAACCGCCTCCCCCTCCCTTCTCCTTCTCCCTCCTCCTCCTCCTCCTCCTCCTCCTCCTCCTCCTCTTCTTCTTCCTCCTCCTCCTCCTCCTCCTCCTCTTCCTCCTTCCTTTCCCCTCTCCCTCCCCCTCACCTACACACACACACACACACACACACACACACACACGTACAGACAGACAATGAAAAGCAAATTCCTGAAGATAAAGACGAATAATTCATATTTGGACAAGAAAAATTCTGACCTGCTGTTCTCTCTCTCTCTCTCTCTCTCTCTCTCTCTCTCTCTCTCTCTCTCTCTCTCTCTCTCTCTCTCTCTCTCTTACTTGATTATCTTCTTATTAGGAGACGTTGTTGTTGTTGTTGTTGTTGTTGTTGTTGTTGTTGTGATGATGGTGGTGGTGGTGGTGGCGGTAGTTGTGTGTTGTGATGGTGGATTCTACTATTGATGTTAGTGATGTTTTTTTTTTTTTTATGAATGCTGATAAATGGGGATGCCGTGAGGACATGCAGGGAGTGAGGGGGTGGAGGAGTAGTAGGAGACGAAGGAATAGAAGATGGCGAGAACAATTGCAGATAATACAAGTACCCATCTTTCTATTTATTATTGAGTTCCTGCTACTACTTACTACTGTTGTTGTTAGTGGTTGGTGGTGGTGGTGGTGGTGGTGGTGGTGGTGATGGTAGTACTGGTGGTATTTTTCCCAATGACCTCCCTGGTGGTGGTGGTGGTAGTGGTGGTGGCGGTGGTGGTGGATAAGAAAACAATCAGCCTCATCAGAGACTTCCAAGAATTGCCATTATGAACTGCTGCGGTTGAAGGCGAATACCGGTACGAGGCACAACAAATACCGCAGTCCTGCCGAGGGAACGTGAATGTGCAAGAAATATGTTTGATTCAATTACGTAAACTGACATGCATAATAGAACAAGCATACCGAAGTAGTAATGGCGCCGGCGGTGGTATTAGTAGTATTAGTAGTAGTAATAGTAGTAGTAGTAGTAGTAGTAGTAGTAGTAGTAGTAGTAGTAGTAGTAGTAGTAGTAGTAGTAGTAGTAGTAGTAGTAGTAGTAGTAGGAGGAGGAGGAAGAGGAGGAGTAGCAGTAGTTATAGTAGCAGTAGTTATAGTAGCAGCAGTAGTAGTAGTAGTAGTAGTAGTAGTAGTAGTAGTAGTAGTAGTAGTAGTAGTAGTAGTAGTAGTAGTAGTAGTAGTAGTAGTAGTAGTAGTAGTAGCAGCAGCAGCAATACAGCGATGTTATGTTGGTAGGTGGTACATATTACATGCAAAAATGTAATAGTACATTTTCAGGTGAAGGTAGTGGTGGTATTGGCATTACTTACATTACATTTTCATTTAACTGCTGCGTTCTTGTGCTTGCTGTTTTCTATGAACTAAATCAAAGAAAATATAAGGAGATAAACCATAAAACAACTCATTTCATTCATGACTCACTCGCTCCCAAGCATTCTTAATGTGTGAACGTGTATGAGAATGAATGCATCCTTCCTACCACCCCCACTCGTCCCTCCAGCAATGCTATCCTTCCCACCAGCGCTGCTTCGTTCCCTACACACAGCCACTCCCTGCAGCTCTCATTCCCTTCACGCCGCCACTCAAGCAACACGCCAAACCGAGCGCACTTCCCGGCCTCATGAATATCAAGGCGACACCACACGACCGCCTTGCCGCCCAACATTCCTCTTAAAACTCCTGCATTATGCCACGGCTCTGAGGCTTTCTCTTCAAAACCACGACAACAAAAGTGCCTCATCACAGGAGCGACAAGGCTCAGGACGCGTCCCAACCACCTCAAAAACTAGCGCGCCGATCCCAAGATTCTTAATTACGAGATGCGGGAGTCAGGTGCAAAGCTAATGGAATCCCAGGTAGGTAATTTAAGTTTAATAAGACACAGGTAACCAGACAGGTGCATTTTTCAAGCCAAGTAGCGGAACTAACTGGTAAGGAGGGAGGGAGCGAAGAGAGAAGAAGGGAGGGCGGAGGGAAGAGATGAAGGGAGGAATGAAGGAGACAAGGATGGGTGCAGCGCCATCACAGGTACGCGAACACCTGTATGACGTTAATTGGACTCGTATGAAGAGAAAAAAAAATATATGTATTGACTGTCCAAAGGCAGAGGAACACAAGTATGGGAATTTAATTAGATTCTTGATTTCTTACCTTGAAACACCTGTTGGAGAAAAATATCTGACACGCGGTATATAGTCTGTACTCGAAAAAACTGGTAAACAAAAATTAAAGGTCAATGTTGTTGTTGTTGTTCTTTTTTTCCAGCTTCGACTTTTACCGGCACTTTAGTTTAATGAAAGTTTTGAGCGAAGGACACATTCTATTTTTTCCCCACACAGAATGCAATTTTACGTGGGTGGAAATTATTCATGCAACTTTCAATACAGAGGCACACAAGCTTCACCTGTTTCACTCCCCTCCCCTCACCCTCCTCCACTCACCGCTTGTTCCACCCCCTCACCTTCCCCTCCCCTACATCACCTGTGTGCACCTGAAATATTGCTACAAAGTTACTCCGTTACATTTATACTGGCGAAATATCACGTGTGTGTGTGTGTGTGTGTGTGTGTGTGTGTGTGTGTGTGTGTGTGTGTGTGTGTGTGTGTGTGTGTGTGTGTGTGTGTGTGTGTGTGTGTGTGTGTGTGTGCTTGCTTTCTTGCCAGACAGATGTTCCTCTCCTCCACGCCTTCACTCTCGGCTCTCACATTCACACACGTCAAACACACATTCAGCTCCCGTTAGTCAAGCACAATGGGAGGAAGAAAGAGAGACACTGGGAAAGAAAAGTTACAAAACACTACAATCCTCCTCCCTCCGTGTACCCAGCGTTGAAATTCTTCTTCCTTCATTCATCCACCCATCCATCCCTCCATTAACCTAACCAACCATCTCTACATTCTCCAATCCAATCATCCAAATCACATTCTCACACATCAAACATTACCCTCATCATTATCACTGCATTACCCTCTCATTTTCTTCCTCTCACTCTCTCGCTCCTTCGCTCGTGGCTGTCCCTTCTCCGGTCCTCCTGTGCGCTGTGGGAAAACCCGAAGGCAGGCAAACATCAGAGAGGTAAAAGAGGTAGAAATATTGTGGAGAGGTTCCCGCAGGAGCAGACGGACGCCAGACACTGAACTGATTAAGATCGCGAAGGGAAAACACGAATGTTCCCCTGGAGAGATGTCAGGCAGGAAAGAAGTAAGTAAAAGAAACCCATGACGAGGAGGAGGAGGAGGAGGAGGAGGAGGAGGAGGAGGAGGAGGAGGAGGAGTTGTCATGGTTGCGGAGGGAAGGAAGGAAGAGATAGTAGATATTTGTAAAGGACTGAAAAATAGATTTATTAAGAAGTGAGACAGAATACGGGAAGGAAAAAAAGGAGGGGGAGGAGGAGAAGGAGGAAACTGGAAATGAAAATAAAGATATGTACACAGTCACACATCGCCTGCATATCCACCATCCTAAACACACACAGACACACACACACAGACACACACACACACACACACACACACACACACACACACACACACACACACACACGTACTCGTACATAACCCCGTGACCCGACACAGGAAGGAGACACAGACAGGCATACAAACACAATCACACACGCACATACACACACAGTACACACAGGCATAAAAAACGCACACGCCAGCGGATATGACCCATTACCTGGACCCAATTACGCCGACACACAAACACTGTACTTAGCAGGACGCGAATAAAGCAGGAAACGTGGCAAAAAAACACATAAGAAGAACCAGACGCAGTTAATGAATTCCTGGTAAATAAACATTGATGGAGCTCACACACACACACACACACACACACACACACACACACACACACACACACACACACACACACACACACACACACGGGAGCACGGACGATCCCTCCCTTTGTATGTGGATAAACTGTAAATTAGTCTATGTATACATGATGTCTGTACGTCTGTCTGTCTATACGCATGTACGTGTGTATGTGTGTAGGTGGTCAAGAAGAGTCTGTTGTGGTTTGGGAGAGAGACATTAAGGTTAACATAAAAGAGAACCAAAATATGGACGGTAAGAAAAAGGCATGAAAACAACTAAAATATCAATAATGAAGTCTACGGTGTGGATAATTGCAATATAGAAACACCATCATATAACATAATGAGGAAGCTTAGAAACTTGAGGCATTCTGTTTATATATTATGCACATACGTGGGCAATGGGTATCCAAATATAACTGTGTCTTTAGCGTGCGTAGGGATGGACTAACCGAGTGATTGTCAAAGAATAACAGAGAAACTGCAAAATAAAACGCTAAACATTTGTCCACTGTGTATAGTATTATGCAGGTGTTTGTATGTATGAATGTTGACTATGCAACAGTTTGATGATCAAAGTGAAAAGTAAAACACAAGCACAATAAATTATGCAAACCAGGAATTATTTAAAAAAAAAAATATTAATATAAAACAGAACAAAAGGGAGAAGATATTCTATTCGCAGAACAGGAATCACACGCAAACGAAAGATTATATCAATGAGAAACACGAAAAACGAAAGCAAGTGGCAAAACGTTGAAAAACCAAGAATAACTGAAACAAACGCGCAGATCAGAAAAAAATTTAAAAAAGCACAAGAAATAAAACTACTATTCGCAAAACAAGAAACATAAATAAATAAAACAACAGACTAACAAAGAAAAAATAACAAAACACGAGAAAAAATAACGTATATAAACTCGCAAAAACAAGAACAAGAAGAATTATTCAAATACAAACAAATAAAATGATAAAAAAAGAAACACAGAACATAAGGGATAGAAAAACCTACTGCTATATTCACCAAACGAGGATTACTCCCTAACTTTGATGGTGGAAGAAAATGCAACAGACGCGTTACCCTCCCTCCATTTCGTCTTCGTGTCTGCCAGCGGGGCGGCGGGGAGCGCTAACGGCGTGTGCAGCGGCGGCAAACTCCCCTCTTAAGATAAGGTTTATTGCGGGATAATAGAATTCTTCCTACTTACCCCTCTAATATTATGCCTCTTTTTCTTTTTGTTTTCTGTTTTCCCCGTCAGGAATGATTGCACCTCATTGCCTTGAAACGCATGTGTATTGCGATTGCTATCTCATTCTCTCCCTTTTTCATTCCACTTCCTGTTATTTTCCCTCTTTCTCCCTCTCTTTTACTTACACAACTTAAAACACTGTACGAGGAAGAAGTACAAAAGAAAATGAGAACTGAAATATATGAAAGGAAAATTTGAAGTAAGGATGATAACGAATGAATAGGAGAGAGAGAGAGAGAGAGAGAGAGAGAGAGAGAGAGAGAGAGAGAGAGAGAGAGAGAGAGAGAGAGAGAGAGAAGGTGTGAAGGCCCGCCAGAAGCCACCGTCCAGGGTGACACAACGCCTCCTAACGGAGCCGTCATGACCGAGATAATGTTGACTCAGTTTCTCCAGCCAAGCCGAAGACGTGACAGAGAGAGAGAGAGAGAGAGAGAGAGAGAGAGAGAGAGAGAGAGAGAGAGAGAGAGAGAGAGAGAGAGAGAGAGAGAGAGAGAGAGAGAGAGAGAGAGAGAGAGAGAGAGAGAGAGAGAGAACCATAACCTAAAAGATTCAATAAGCACGAAAACTTAAAAAAAAAAAAAAAACATTAGCCTTCATCACCCTCCTTATTGACATTTTTCTTTTCTTCTTTTTGTGTTCTTCCTCTTCTTTTTCTTCTTATTATTATCTTTATTATTTTTACTATTATCATTATTTTTATTTCGTCTTTGCTATTCGGTTTTCGCCCAAGTTCTAAGGTGACGGTTTTCTATTCTCTCGGGGGAGACTATTTTCCCCTGAACTGCCTCGCCGCTTCTACTCCACAAACATAATCTGTCTCCCTCCATC
>NC_087161.1:22696022-22713522 GCF_035594125.1 Scylla paramamosain | reverse complement strand
TAACTCCCATTATTCCTCTGATAGTCGTCTGTTTTTCTTGCCCCATTGCCTCTTATACCCTTCTTTCTCCCATTATTTGATTCTTTCCATTCCTTCTTTCTCTTCTTTCTTCCATTATTTGATTCTTCCTATTCTTTCTTTCTCTTCTAATTCTTTCTCTGACTGTGTTTTGTTATTTGCCTTCTCATCCTCTCTCTCTCTCTCTCTCTCTCTCTCTCTCTCTCTCTCTCTCTCTCTCTCTCTCTCTCTCTCTCTCTCTCTCTTCTCGTCCTTCCTTTACCCTTCTCTCCCATTAACCCTTCCATTACTAAGCATCTTTCACCCTCCTCCTCCTCCTCCTCCTCCTCCTCCTCTTCCTCTTATAGTCAACGCCCCTCCTTTCTCTCCTGTCCTTCTTCTTTCCCTCCCTTCCTCCTTCCCTCCCTCCCTTCCCTTGTACTTATTATGTCATGGTTACTGTAAGAAAGATTGTCTCCATCCCCTCTCTCTCTCTCTCTCTCTCTCTCTCTCTCTCTCTCTCTCTCTCTCTCTCTCTCTCTCTCTCTCTCTCTCTCTGCTAATTACACTGATGCGCTCTCGCCTCAACCTCATTAGTGTGATCAGACGGTTGGGGCAAGACGGCAGTGCCCTCTCTCGGGAAAACTCAACACTAACACCAACTTAGCCCCGGTATGTTTAATGTGGCTGATTCGGGGGACGAGGCGTAAGGTACTCTTGTGTTGCTGGAATGAAAAATAGAGTATGTTGCAGGTATAAAGGATAGAATGATATATAAAAAAAGAAGTATTTCTTCTATATTGACAGTTTCTACAAAAGGTTCATCTGACATTTGTAAGTTAAAAGGTCTGAGTAATAATAATATGTGGTTTTCATTTTCTTTTTTTTTTTTTTTGAGAAATTCACTTAGTGTTCATCTTGCTCCTTACAAAAAAATAAATAAATAAATAAATAAATAAATAAAAAAAATTAAGCTTGCGTGGTTAAATGGTATGGATGAGTATGGTTGATTTTCTTTTTAGATGTCTCTCATGTTTAACGATCTTACATAAACATGCTGAATACTTTTTTTTTCAGCTATGACGGGCAAAATGCACTGCATGTCTGTGGCAAAGGAAAGTCTTCAGTATTGAAATCCTGCAGCTTTGAAGCGTTAGAGTAAAAATTCTGATGTAGGTCATAAAATGCATCGGAAATCATGCATTTGTGGCGAATGTGCTTTTTTTTTTTCCAGGCTTTCAGATAACATTAAAATTTGAGCGAAATTATCTAAGTTCAATCTATTAGAAAAAAATGAAAATGAAAGCACGCACTGAAAGACATTCCACAACACATTACGCAGCCCCTGCCATCATCAATAATCCATTAAACTGATGCACAGAGACGACTTTCCATTATAGATTTTTCCTAATGAATTTTGATAAGGTAAGAATTTTTGAACTTCATTAATTTTTAACCATAAAATTTCGACCATTCCGCTTTTAGTAGTGTTGATTTTATCCCAAATGTTCGACTTCGATGGTGTGAAAATGCAACTCAAACAGGCAGGCAGACAGAAAGAGATAAACAGACAGACAGACAGACAGACAGACAGACAGACAGACAGACAGACAGACAGACAGACAGACAGACAGACAGGTGGATAAACAAACAGACAGAACCAGCGCTTACAGAAACATGAACTTCTCGTTTAAACTGCTCGATATACAACTAAACACGCAAAACACACACAAAAAACACACCTTTACCTGCAAGCTAATGAAACACACCTTGATATCCATACACTCCTCATGAAGCTTCTCTCAACAGGTATTCCTTCCTCAGGTAATTAAAATAAGATCAAGCAGACGCCTCTCAGGTGCGCAACAGGTTCGAGTGATCTCATGAGGCAAAGAAAGATAAACACTAACATGGAGTCTCTCAGGTGCTCTCCGCCTCACCTTAGTGCGGGCAGCCTCAGGTAACTTAAGCGTGGCTAATTAAGTGAGATGATGCGAGGTAATGCGTTGCTAAGGAGGAAACTCGCTATTATCATCATCATTATCATCATTATTATTATTATTACTAGGTAGATTATCATTATGGTTACACTTATTATTATAGAAAAAAAAATATTAACGCGACAGCACCATTAACACAGGCCATTATGGAGTCGTTGAAGGAAAAAGGAGGCAAGATCGGTGGAGAGAAAAAAAAAAAAAAAAAAAGCCACACTTAATCCTTACTAATCCCTGCCATTAATTGCATTGTCCTCCTCACCTCCTCCCTTGGGTAAAGAATTAAAACAACCTTGAATTCCCAGTCACCTGATAATCTCTTAGCGGATTGATGATGATGATGATGATGAGGGCGCGATGTGGATGAGAGTAAAGGGGCGAATGGATGAGGATGGAAGTATAAGAGGGTATAGGAGGGAGGTAATGTGAGAGTGAGTGGAGAGGAGATAAGAGGAGAGAGGTGGAGGTGGAACAATTAAAAACAAACAGCAGCATATTTGCTATCCCACACGAGGCTACTTGTGCTAAACTATATTAAAATGTGACAAGAAAATAGGAGTAAAAGTAAGGTTAAATCAGGAAAGTGGTGAATATAGGGTAGAACACAGATTAGGAAATAATGGGGGAAATCGAGGAAGGAAGGAATAAGGGATTGTAAGAGAAAATACGAGGAGAGGGAGAAAATGAAAGAAGTAAGACAAAGAAAAAGCAGGAAGTAGGAAGCAGAGAGAGAGAGAGAGAGAGAGAGAGAGAGAGAGAGAGAGAGAGAGAGAGAGAGAGAGAGAGAGAGAGAGAGAGAGAGAGAGAGAGAGAGAGAGAGAGAGAGAGAGAGAGAGAGAGAGAGAGTGAGGGTGGGGGAAGGAAAGAAGAAAGGAGAGGCTGATGGAGGGAGATAAGGAGAGACAGAAGGGGGAAACAAAGAGGGTGGGTGAGGGGAGGGGAGATTGGAGGGGAGGAGGGGAGGGGAAGGGGGTCTCTCCGTCAATGGCAAGATCATGAGACTGAGTTAATCCCATTAGGCGAGAACAGAACGATGACGCTCCGGTAATGATGAGCTCAAGACGTCAATACCCTTCCTTCTCTCCCTCCCTTGTTTTCCTCCATCCCTCCCTCCCTTCTCTTGCCTTTCTCCAGTCCCTCCTTTCTCTCCTTTTCCTCCCTTCCTCCATGCCACCCTACTTCCTTTCCTTCTTCTCTCCTTGCCATCACTTCCATCAGTCCCTCCTTCCCTCCTCCCTCTTCTTCCTCCAGTCCAGTCCCTCCTCTCTCTTCTTTTCCTCACTTTCTTCATGTCATCCTGCTTTCCTTCTTCCATTCCTCCTATGTCTTCTTTCCTCCCTTCCCTTTCTTCAGTCCCTCCTCTCCCTTCTATCCCTCCCTTCCTTCTTACCACCCTGCTTCCCTTCCTTCCTTCCCTCCTACCCTTCCTCCATCTCACCCTTCCTTCAGCCTCTCCAATTCACTCTTCATCTCCGCAAGCCTACCGCCCTTCCTCCACCCCTCCAATCTCTTTTCTCCCTCGTCCCCGTCTCCTCAAGATTCTCTCCCTTGTTTCCTTACCTCCCTGTCTACCTCTCCCTCCCTCCAGCACCTCCATTTCACCCTCCATCCCTTCAATGCCTTCCCTGTCTCCTCTCCACCCTCCCTTCTTGTTTCTTAAAATTCTCTTCCCTTGTTTCCCTTCCCTCCCTATCAATCCCTCATTCTCTCTTGCCAGACACTCCAGTTTTCCCTCCCCTCCTCCCTCCCTTCAGCCCCTCCACTTCAACCTCCATCCCTCCAAACGATTCCCTCCCTCTCTCTCTCCGTTCTCCTGAAGATTCTCTTGTCTCCTCTTCCTCCCTCCAGTACCTCCAGTGCCTTCCTACCGTCTCTCCCTGTTCCTCAATACACACTCCCCTCTTTCATCTCTCCTCTCTTTCTCTTATGCACTCCAAAATATTCCCTCAGCTCCTACTCTTCCCCTCTTTCCCTCCGTCTGTCCTTCCCCCACCCTTCCATCATTCTGTTCCCTCTCACTTTTACTTGGATACTCCCTATCCCTCATTTAGTCCTCCCTTCCTTCTTCTCTCCGTCTATCTCTTCGTTTCTCCCTCCCTCTATCTCTCCCTTCTATCCTTTAATTTCTCCTCTCCTCCCTTTCAAGACTCATACAAGTGCTTCTCTCGCTTCAAGCTGTTATACCTTAGTCGTTTCCTTCTTCTCCTCCTTCTCCTCCTCCTCCTCCTCCTCCTCCTCCTCCTCCTCCTCCTCTTCTCTTCTGCTTCTTCGCAGTTTCCCAGTTTCTTCCATTCTGAATTTCTTTTCTTCCCCTTTCTTAGCTAAGTTTTCCTGTTTTAAGTCCCTTCTTCCAACCGTGAGAGAGAGAGAGAGAGAGAGAGAGAGAGAGAGAGAGAGAGAGAGAGAGAGAGAGAGAGAGAGAGAGAGAGAGAGAGAGAGAGAGAGAGAGAGAGATACAACCTTTATAGTCAACACACAGGAAAGTCTGTCTCTCTCTCTCTCTCTCTCTCTCTCTCTCTCTCTCTCTCTCTCTCTCTCTCTCTCTCTCTCTCTCTCTCTCTCTTCTTGCTTCAGAATTCCTGCTGTGTCAAGAACATCAAAACTTCACACAAGGGACCGACGAGAACTTCATCAGAGAGAGAGAGAGAGAGAGAGAGAGAGAGAGAGAGAGAGAGAGAGAGAGAGAGAGAGAGAGAGAGAGAGAGAGAGAGAGAGAGAGGAAATTTGTGTTTCAAGAGATGCAAATAAAGTCAGACTGCCAACTAGTGTGAATCCTTGAGCGAGACACACGCAATAATAAATCTTTCTCCCATCTGTTGTGTTAAAAAGTATTTCCCTAACCAGAAAATAAATGAGTGACAGTTAATCATTCTCACACTCTCTAATCACATGTTAATTATACAGTGACGATATACGTGCACAGTAAATACTTATTGTCTATGCGTTTCACTGTGTATGGAAAAGTGAGACAAATAACCTACTGAAATTATAATGAACTTTTTTTTTTTGTAAATAGTTTGTACAAGAAAAGAAAAAAAAAAGTGAAAAAAAGGGGGGAGGAACTACTCAAACTTAAAACTTGTCACTTAAAACATGTGACTTTATTGTTGGAGCGTATTTTTTCACTAATAATACTCAAAAGCTTCACTATACAAACGAAATACAACTTTTACCCTCACGCTATCAGTTGGCATCCATTAACTTCTCCCCAAATGTAAACTCTATTCTCCAAACGCATTTCTTCTTTCGCCATACAAAGAATACAGAAAAACCTTTCAACACAGACAAACACACCTTGGCCCCTCACCACCACCACCACTACCACCACCTAGCGTCCCTATAACTTCCCTCATTAGCAGTAATACAATTTATCTGAGTAATGTAATTAATTCGGCTGCAAAAACACGACAAAGGCCCAGCTCGTGCATCAGGTGACGCTTCCGGTGTTAATTAGGTGTGAGGACAGGTGAGGGGAACAACATCATGTTTACAAACTGTGCCACGCGCATAACACCTGCCACACCCCTCCGCCTTCTTCCGTTTCCCCTTAACTTATTTCTCTTATCTCTTTAATTCTCATCCAAAAACTTCTCCTACACTTATTGACCAATAGAACAACCTCCTCATTACTCGCCATTAGTTTCTCCCTCCTATTATCAGTACATCTACAATTTTTCCCCTTCCTTACTTTTACCTTACCAGCTGCTCCCTTTAGTCTCTTTTCCTTTACCTTATTTCTCTATCCCTCCCGTCATTAATTTCCCCTAATCACACGCTCTCTTCCTTCTCCCTTCCATGGTAAATCAGTAAGAAATCTTCCCCAGGTGCGTGCAACCACTCCATTGCAAGTGTCATTCTTCAGTTACCACTCCCACTTGTGTACTCCAAACCTACCCTTGCTATCAGTGGCCATCATTCTCCTCATCTTCTCTACGTGTAAGGTAAGTCTTCAGCGCAACATCTCATCGTAATCTGCCTCCACCAGCACATCATCCACGCACTATCTTCCTCTTTCTTCTCTATAACCTCACCTTCTTGCCTCAGTAACATCCTATTCTTGCTCTCACAACCTTCCAGCTGCCCATCTCGCCTCCTCTCACTTTTCTCCATCCTTCCAAACCTTCCAAAAACTCGTCTACTTTCAGTTTTCCACCATCCAACCAACCAAGCAACCCACTACCACCACCTAGTCCCTTCCTCTCCCAGCCTTCCCTCCTCCCTCTGTGATCACCATCCCTGGCAAGCGACGTGCAATGAGTGGTCGAAATCTAACACTTACAACTTTACCAACAGCCAATCAGGTGCCCCAATCGCCAGTTCCATCCTGTGTTTACCAACTCTCATATAGCACTGGGACGGGCGGCTGGGTACTTATATATCACCGCTACGAGTGTATTAACATGATTCACGGCCGCTGTGGTGTGCCCCAAGGCGTGTGGGTTCCTGCCTCAACGCGCCCAGGCAGCCCCTCCACCGGGTCACCTTGGACACCCGCCGGGAGCACCTGTAACACTCGGCTCTTGGGAAATGTATCACCGCACACACCTGGGTTTTGTCACATTGCTCCCTTAATTCTATAGAAGCTTGTGCGGTGCGGTGATATAGTTTGGGGTACAGTGTGTGTGTGTGTGTGTGTGTGTGTGTGTGTGTGTGTGTGTGTGTGTGTGTGTGTGTGTGTGTGTGTGTGTGTGTGTGTGTGTGTGTGTGTGTGTGTGTGTGTGTGTGTGTGTGTGTGTGTGTGTGTGTGTGTGTGTGTGTGTGTGTGTGTGTGTGTGTGTGTGTGTGTGTGTGTGTGTGTGTGTGTGTGTGTGTGTGTGTGTGTGTGTGTGTGTGTGTGTGTGTGTGTGTGTGTGTGTGTGTGTGTGTGTGTGTGTGTGTGTGTGTGTGTGTGTGTGTGTGTGTGTGTGTGGAATGTAACGGAGCTGAGAATGTTAACAAAGGTGTGAGGATGGGTACAGGTGAGTACAGGTGAGCTGGGGGAAGAAAGGGAAGGCAAAGTGATGGAGAGTGAGAATAGGTAAAGACTGGGAGGGATGGGGTGGAAAGGGAAAGTGGGATATGTAGGGCTGGGATGGACAGAAGGGGAAAATTTTTAGTAACACGTTATCTGCAACACATTTGAGTAAGTGACACTAGGAGATTTTATGCACATCTTACATATATTCGTATACAGATGCAACATAAAACTCACATGGAAGAAAGCACGCTCTTGAATACAACACCACAAACAAAAACACTATGGAATACACAACTAAAATCCCAACATCTGTTATTGAAAACATAAAAAAAAAATTCAATAAAACAAAGCATGCGACACCATTTTCATATATATTTTTGTGAGTGGGGAAAAGAAGGACAGAGAGAGAGAGAGAGAGAGAGAGAGAGAGAGAGAGAGAGAGAGAGAGAGAGAGAGAGAGAGAGAGAGAGAGAGAGAGAGAGAGAGAGAGAGAGAGAGAGAGAGAGAGAGAGAGAGAGAGAGGGTGTCACTGTTACTAAGCTGTGAGATAAATGAGTAAAGGAGAAGGTGACAATGAGGAGATGGAAGAGGAGCAGCGGGAAGGGTGAGGGGAAGGGGAAAAAGAGGAGGGTTAATGTGTTATGATGGATGAGAGGGAATGGGATGCTGGAGTAGAGGAAATGGAGAGTGGGGAAAATGTTAAAGGAAAGTTGGAAAGGTGAAAAATGGGTATTAAGTGAACAAGAAGAAAAATAAAGAAACTGAGGGACTGTAAGTAAAAAAAAAAGAAAAGAAAAAGGGGAAAAAGCCCACAGATGACAGAGAAGCTAAGGAAGGAAAGAGGTCAGGGAAAAGAAGAAAAAGTGATACGGAGAAAAATCGAAAGAAAAACAGCTAACAAATAAACCGAATGAATATTAATGAAGGACAAAATACAACAGATGAATGAAAACAAAGATAAAAAAAAAGAAAAAAAGAAGAGAGAAAATAAGAGAGAAAGATGTGTAAAAAGGAAGACTAGGTAGAAAAATAATAAGAATAGAGAAACTAAAAGGAAAATATACATAAAAAAAAATAGCAAAAAAGGAAAAGTAACAGATGGTAACAAATCGGTTACAACGAAGTGGATGGATTAGGGAAAGCGGAGACGCGGTAAAGTGTTGAAGAAAGAGAAGGGAAGACGGAGAGGAGACGGAGGGGAGGCGGGGAGTAGAGGGCATGCATGGGGAGGGGGGAAAGTGGTGAGTGTTACTTCCAAAAGGCGGCATCCGTGTGGGCGTTACATGACCCCCGCCAGGACAGGTGAGCTCAACCAAGGACAGGTAATCAGGGAAGGACAGGTGATGCTCCCCCTCTGTCGTGGCGCGTCAAGTATCACCGCCTCAAAAAAAGAAGACAAAGGAACCTACATTTTTTCTCCCTTAAACCATCCCACCTCCCTCTCTCCCTCTCTCTCTCTCTCTCTCTCTCTCTCTCTCTCTCTCTCTCTCTCTCTCTCTCTCTCTCTCTCTCTCTCTCTCCCTAAAAGCATCACAGGCAAGCGTATGAATCAAGGTAAACAATGTGAGCTTGGAATGTAAAAAAAATAAAAAAATAAATAAATAAAAAAAAATAGAAGGGCGAAGAGCAAGAAAAAAAAAGGAAAAAAAAAGGGACTGTGGTAGAAAGAGATGCGAAAAACGTAGCAGGATGTGGCAAGGTATTGTTGTCTGGGGCAGGGGAGAGAGGGAGAGAGGAAGGGAGGGAGAGAAGCTACAGGGGTGAACGAGGGGATAGAAGAGAATGGAAAAGCAGAGAAGTGAACAAAAATCAAGTGAGACGAAGACAGAAAAGGGGAAAAAAAAGAAAAGGTCAGGAAAGGAGAGAGGGCAAAAGAGAAAAGGTAAGAAATGGAGGGAAAGAATGGGATGTAGAAGATAGAAGAGAATGGAAATCAGAGGTGAGAAAAAAAAAAAATGAAAACGAAGATAGAAAAGGGAATAAAATAAAAGGTATGGAAAGAAGGGAACAAAAGGGGGAAAAAAGTAAGGAATGGAGATAGAATGGTGGATTGGAGGAAATGGGTGCGATTTAGAAGAGAGAAAACAAAGAGTGACAGTTGGTGAGGAGGAAAGAAAAGAGCACAATAGGGAATGGGAAAAGAAAGTAGTAGTTAGCAAGTGATAGAAGTCGAGTGAAGAAAAGAGTAGGTAAAACTAAGAAAATAGAGAAGTGGAAGGTAAAAAGGCAGTCAGACAATGGTGAAAGTTAAAAGAAATGTGAAAAGTTAGAGGAAATACGAAAATGAAGAAAAAAAAATAGAGGAATATGCAAAAGGTTGAGAGGTGCTGAAAGTAAAAAAAGGAGAGAAAATAAGAAGAAAAAAGGTGAAAGACCAGGGAAGAAAGTGCAAAAAAAAGTAAGAAAAGAAATAGAAAACAGAAAAATAAGAAAGGATCCAGGAAGATGCGAAGGGTTAAGAGAAGCAAAAGGTAAGAACTGCGCGAGGAAAGGAGAGAGAGAAAAGATGGAATGACAGTGAAGAAAGTGGGAAAAAAAGAAAAAAAGGGGGAACAAGGGACCGAAGGGCACGAAGAGGGGAATTTCAGTGGTCGGGTCAACAGATAAAGTGAGAAAAATTCCAAACTCAGCCTCGCACTGACAGCAAGACTAGAGCAAGACTATCAATCTTAGAGAGAGAGAGAGAGAGAGAGAGAGAGAGAGAGAGAGAGAGAGAGAGAGAGAGAGAGAGAGAGAGAGAGAGAGAGAGAGAGAGAGAGAGAGAGAGAGAGAGAGAGAGAGAGAGAGAGAGAGAGAGAGAGAGAGAGAGAGAGAGAGAGATACCCCTGACACCCAAACCTCTTCCATCCTTTGAGCTATCTCTTTACAACACACACACACACACACACACACACACACACACGATTCAACATAATGACAACATCACATCTCTCTCCCTCCAGTCATTTCTTTATTTCCTTCCATTCCTGCCCTCTATTTCCCTTCCAAATCCCCTTCCTCGCCTGCCCTCATTCCCCTCTTTCCCTCCCCCAATCCTTCCCCTCTTCCCTTCTCCCCAAACTCATTATCGCAAGGCCTCGAGTCATAATTAATAAGAAAATCCAAAAAGGGGAACGACAAAAAAAACTCTTACCGCAATTAGAGAAAGATGAGAGAGAGAGAGAGAGAGAGAGAGAGAGAGAGAGAGAGAGAGAGAGAGAGAGAGAGAGAGAGAGAGAGAGAGAGAGAGAGAGAGAGAGAGAGAGAGAGAGAGAGAGAGAGAGAGAAATTAATGCTCCTCAACTATAATACACACACACACACACACACACACACACACACACACACACACACACACACACACACACACACACACACACACACACACACACACACACACACACACACACACACATTCCCCTTTGCCCCAGAAACGCAAACCTACACAATATTCTCGACTTAACCCGTCCTTCTCCCCTTCCTACCCTCCTCCCTCCATACTCCATGCACTTCCCCCTCCCCCCGTTCCTTAATACAGTGATGCATGGTGGTTCTTAATGAGGTAGAGTCTCTCATGCACTGATGTATCGCCACCTTTAATGAGATGCCAGGGCCTCCTATCTCTCCGCTCCGCAATTGTTCTCTTCTCGCTCCGCCACCTGCAAATTAGACCAACCCTGCGCCGCTAAGGTAAGACAGGTTAGGTTAGGTTTGGGTGAAGTTTGTTGGGTTGTGTTGGGTTACGTTAGATTAAAGTTTGTTAGGTTAGGTTAGGTGAAGTTTTCTGGTTAAGTGGGTAAGTTAAGAGAGGTTGGATAAGGTGGTCTGTGGGTAAATGTGTGTGTGTGTGTGTGTGTGTGTGTGTGTGTGTGTGTGTGTGTGTGTGTGTGTGTGTGTGTTTATAGTTGGGTGGGCGCGTATGATGATCTCAGTACTCTAACTCTCCAACTCACTCACTCTCTCTCTCTCTCTCTCTCTCTCTCTCTCTCTCTGACGGTGACGATATATCTCCCTCTTCCTCCGTTTTTATTATCTCTCTCCTAACTTAATAATAATAATAATAATAACAACAACAACAACAACAACAACAACAACAACAACAACAACAACAACAACAACAACAACAACAACAACAACAACAACAACAACAACAACAACAACAACAACAACAACAACAAACTGACCATCACCCAACATTTCTCTAACTAACGTTTATTATATCCTTAACAAGACGGAATGCAAACATCGTCACCGCTCCAGTCTCATAAAACAACAAAATAATGGACGTCAACCGAGACAAACGAAAAATAAATAAGTAACAATAAGAATAAACAAGCAGCAGAGAACACACACGCAATAAAGGAAAAAAACAACAACAGGAAATGTAAACAGCAAAAATAATAAACAAAACAAAGAAGAAAATACAATGCAACCGAATATTTCTTTCACTACTTCTTGGGTGACACAGGAAGAGAAGAAAGAGAAGAAGGAAAGAAAGAAGAGGAGAAAGAGGAGGAGGATGCAGTTGACGCCAAGAAGTGAACAGGAAAAGTAAAATAATCTCCATCTCCCACAGAAAACCACCTCCATCTCCACTTCCTCCTCCTCCTCTCCTCCATTTCCACTTCTTCCTCCTCTCCGCCATCCCTCCATCCCTCCCTCGCCTTCTTCCTTGATGCACTCACTCACTCGCCCCGCCACTAACTTAATTTAGCCATAAGTTCATTAAACAGACGCGGGCCGCTTCTCCGTCCGCCGCGGCGTGGTGAGGGGGAACAATGAGAGCGAGGAGAAATAATTTGCCAAAGGGGAGTGAATACACGGAGGGAAGCGAGGCGAGGCAAGAGGGGAAAGGCGGAGAGTGGGCAGAAAGGCATGGCAGGGTCGAGGAGGACAAGGAGGAGGAAGAGGAAGAGCAGGAGGAGGAAGAGGAAGAGGAGGAGGGTCAAAGTGGCTCTCTCTCTCTCTCTCTCTCTCTCTCTCTCTCTCTCTCTCTCTCTCTCTCTCTCTCTCTCTCTCTCTCTCTCTCTCTCTCTCTCTTGCTGCGGTCAAGACAAGGGGATGTGCGGAAAGGAACAAAGAGAATGGAGGAAAGTTAGGAAAAGGTAGGAAAACGAAGAAAGAAGAGAAGGAGGAGGAGAAGAAGGCGACAGTGGAGAGAAGAGAGGGAAAGGTAAGGAAAAAGGAGATACAGAAGAGAGTAAAAGAAAAGAATGAGAGTAAGGGAGATAGGAGCGAAAGAAGGGAAGAAGGGGAGAATGGAAGAACATAATAGAAAACCAGGCACAGAAAGAAAGGAGATGGGAGAAAATGAAGAAAAACAAAAGAATGGAGGAAGAGGAGGAGGAGGAGGAGGAGGAGGAGGTGGAGGAGGAGGAGGAGGAGGAGGAGGAGCGGGGATGTCTCGACGTCAACAGCGTGAGTGGTCTCAATTTGGGCTGCACTAAGTGAAGGCTGACCCTGTTGTTGTGGGTTTGAGGAGAAGATATGGAGGAATGGAGGAGGAAGAGGAGGAAGAGGAGGAGGAGGAGGAGGAGGAGGAGGAGGAGGAGGAGGAGGAGGAGGAGGAGGAGGAGGAGGAGGAGGAGGAGCACAAATTATAATCTACATACTATAGATGTCTTCATAGTGGATTTTTTAGGTTGTAAAAGATGAGAGAGAGAACACACACACACACTCTCTCTCTCTCTCTCTCTCTCTCTCTCTCTCTCTCTCTCTCTCTCTCTCTCTCTCTCTCTCTCTCTCCAGGGATCGTGACCCGTACCCAGCCTTCTCATCGCGGCGTGTCACGTGGCCACCGTGACGTGTCGCCGGGCAATGTGGGCAATCAAAGCGTCACATTAGCGTCACGGCCCCACTGGTCACGCTCAGCCGCCTCCTGATTGGCCCGCGTGGATGACGTAGCTAATTTCACAGCCAATCAGAGAAAAGAAATACGTGAGGTGGATGAGTAATGCTACAAGTTGATATTTTTTTCTTCTTCCTCTTTTATAGTTTCCTTTTACATGATTAAACGTAAAACCATAAGGAAATAGCACTGATTGGAGATTAGATCGCGTTTTCTTTACAATTTTTCGTGGTGGTGGTGATGGTGGTGGTGGTGGTGGTGTGAGCAGAGTCGCTATTTTTCGCTCCCGCCAGAATTATGCATGACGTAATCCAGGCCATCGCAGTATCATAAGCAGCTAATTGGGCGTCTCGTAATAGATATTATTCATCGTTAACCGCCATTACCGACACGAAGACTCCGGCGAGAGCGATAAAGATAAAGATGGGGAAAGAAAATGAAAAGCTGTGAATGCCTCGTGATTAATTGACCCGGGGAAAATAAACGGTCTGAGGCAACACCAAAGCAAATTACGGCTGTTTGAAGTCCACTGATGAAAAATTAAATGCTGACAAATTCATGAAAGGGAAGAAAAAACGTCCCTTGCCAAGACAACTCAGTAAACAAAAGGTGAAGAAAAAAATTGTGATGAAATAATAAAGTTGGTGGGAAACATTCACTTGAGCTAAAAGAGAAGTTGTGTAATTCTCTCTCTCTCTCTCTCTCTCTCTCTCTCTCTCTCTCTCTGACGCACAACACTCCATCCCTTGTCAAATCGCCGTTGTTGTTGTTGTTGTTGGTGGTGGTGGTGGTGGTGGTGGTGGTGCACTGATGGTGAAATATGGCAAGTCAGTTTCTGTACTTAGGGAGACGTAGGGGATGAGATGGGATATAATGAAAGGGTGAAGGGTCTCTCTCTCTCTCTCTCTCTCTCTCTCTCTCTCTCTCTCTCTCTCTCTCTCTCTCTCTCTCAGGTCACCCCGCCAGCACCTACGCCGTCAGAAGATTATCTCATGATGCCGTAAAATGACATCACTAATTCCTCCGTCAATGGCCTTCCTGCTCCTCTCTCTCCTCCCTCTACTCCTCCTCCCCCTTTCCCTTCCTCTCAGCTGCGCCCTCCGTCAGAATATAGCTAATTAAAGCCTTCCTTCATCCCCTGGGCAGCACGCCATTTGTCCGTCGTCAGCGTAGCAGTTTGGGAGGTGAAGGATCCTGATGGCCGGCCTGTCATCAGTTTAATAGAGATGTCATGATACACTTCCTTCTGTTGCCGTCTCTTCTTGTTCTTCCTCCCCTGGTGCTTTTGGGAGTATATCGTGCTTTGTGTGTTGTTTGTTTTCCGTGTTTGTGTTCTTTCTTCCTGGTTTGCTGTTCGCCTTTCATCATGTCTTGTTCTAGTTCTTCCTCTCTTGGTGCTCTTGTTGTTAGTCGTGCGTTTCTTTCTGTTTGTGTTTTGGTGTTTGTTTTCTTTCTTCCTAGTTAGTCGTTCTCATTAATCTTCCAGTATTTAGTTATTTCATGCTGTTGTTCTTTGTCTCTTTGTTCTTCCCTTTCCCAGTGTTTTGTCCTTGAGATTATCATGATTTGCTGTTCTTCTTCTTCTTCTTCTTCTTATCCCGTCTTTCGTTGTTTCAAGTTACTGTTCTTTCTGTCTCATACTTCATTTTTTTTAGTTTTATACTCTTTAAATGATCATGATTTCTCCATTATCCACTATTTTTTCTTCTTATCTCTCGTCTTTCCTCAGTGACTTGTTTGTATGTATATTCATGAACGAAGTCGACAAACAGACGTATTCCCTATCAATATACTCAACATTTTCCTTCAATTTTGTCTCCTGATCCGCTGACAGTCTCCTTATCAAATCTGACTGTTGCTACATTCTCAGTATATTCTCAGCATACTCATGAACAAAGTCGAGAAACAAACACACTGACAATCAATATATTACACGTTTTCCTTTAGTCTTGCCCCTTCATAAGTTGACAGTCTCCTTATCAAACCAGGCAGTCGCTACATTTCCAGCCAATCAGAGGGCGCGAGGCTGTGGGAAAACGCTCATCACAACAAAGGTCAGTATACAGTCGGCGCCTCTCGACGTGATCGCGAGCAAAACAATGTGCGTAAAATTACTTCTGTTCCTGAAAATGGCCAAACTACAAGACATGAGAAATTGATACTTGTTATGAATACATATTAACTAACCTCCTATTTACTGATGGGGTAGCCTTTCCGTTTTCGTACCTCCATCAAGCGACTGGGGAGAGAGTCTGCCAGCTTCTCCACAGTTTCTTGTGACACACTGCTCCACGCCCGACGAAGTGCACATTCTAATTTGGGCAATGTTGATGTGTCCTCGTTTCTCAGCTTGCACTTCACGATGCCCCACAGATTTTCGATGGGTGACATGTCCGGGCTGTTAGCTGGCCAGTCTGGAATGCATTCCACTTGGCTTGAAACAAGCCATTCTTTGACGATGTGCGCGGTGTGGCACGGAGCGCCGTCCTGCTGCAGCACCTCACCACCAGTCGCTGCGAAACAGTCAGCCAGACGACTGTCTAACAAGCTGAGATACACATCTTTGGTGACTGACTGACCCTTAGGGAAGATGTGTAAGTCAGCCACGCCCCCGTAAGAGAACGCACCCCACGCCATGAGGGAGGGAGGGTGCTTCACAGACTTGGCGGTGAACTTGAGATCGTGCGGGTCAGAGCCTTTCCGGCGCCACACCTTCTTCCCTTTCGTGTCACTGACCCTGAACGTGGCTTCATCAGTCCACAAGACACGCCTCCACTCATCTAAAGTCCATGAACTGTATTTCTGAACGAAAGCCAGTCTCTTTTTCCGATGCACCTCGGAAACAAAAGGCTTGTTACGAGCGCGCATTTTTCGATAGTTTAGCTTGGTTTGGATATTCTTCTGGATGGTACGCACACTAACATCCTGGAGGAGCATGGGATTCTGTTCCTTAAGCTGTCTTGCTGTGAGGTGAGGGTTTTGGTCTAGCTGACGCTTGATGTGGGCCAGAGTCCTGCCACTAATCTTTGGGCGCCACCCACCACCATGTAAGTGGTGAGGAATCTCACGCTCTCCCGAGGACTTAAATTTAACAATGAGGCGGCGCACTGTCACTGGCTTCACACCGGTCTGATGACTTATTTCCTTGGTGCTGAGGCCTAATTTATAGCACTCGATCACTCGCACAATATTATCCTCACTTGTGTAAGCTTTTGACATGACGGGAAATATTACGAGCCTGTTTAATAATCCTTGCAGTAGGTCGCGGAGGCAGTACGGGTGGTGGCACGTGCGAGAAGAAACACGACCACTCAAGACAAACGTAATCAACACTGACAGCTGTTGTCATTTAAATTAACGGCCAAGAATTCGAAATGTTGCCATATAGTCATTTTTCCCCGGGCGGTCTCCCGCGCTGGGTAATATGCAAAAATAATAGTCACGCAAGATTGTCCCGCGCTGCTCACCGCGATCACGTCGAGAGGCGCCGACTGTACAGTGTAGTTCCCTACTCAACCTTCGGCCACGACTGAAGCTTTCACCATTGAGGGACACAATTTCATACCTTTTTATATTTGAAAAGTCTCGTGGTAAAGAATGGCAAAGTAACAAAATCTCACCAATTCGTTCTCTTCTCTCCCTCTTTGCTCTCCACTCTTCCTTCTGAGAGAGAGAGAGAGAGAGAGAGAGAGAGAGAGAGAGAGAGAGAGAGAGAGAGAGAGAGAGAGAGAGAGAGAGAGAGAGAGAGAGAGAAAGTACCTTCCCCTCCATAGTTTCTCCATCACCTCTCAGCTTCCCTCCCTCACTCTCTCTTATTCAGTAGATCAATCAAGTCTGAACCAGAATGTCACACCAGTAATCCACAGAGGACAGGGCGGGAGTCAGGAGGCACACTGGGGAGGGAAGGGAATGTCTTGAGGGACCTGAGGGGAAGGGGAAGGGGATGGAGGATGGAGAACTAAGAGCGGGAGGTGGGAGAGAGTTTGTGGACTTGAAAGGAATAGAAGTTGAGAGAAGAACGAGAAATGGAGGAGATTGGAGCGTAATAGACTAACGGGAATTGGGTGAAAGTGTAAAGAAAAGAGAAGAGGAACATGAGACGACGGACAAATGAGGAGAAATATGTGGAGATGAAAAGGAAAGGAAGACAAGAACGTAGCAAAAAAAAAAAAAAGAAAATAAACACTGAAAGATGTAAACTTCAAGGGGATTGAAGAAATAAAGTACTTAGAAGAGAGACGGACAAGAGCATACAAGAGCGATGAGAATAGGAAATAGGAAAGGAGAAGCGATGACAGGAGCGTAAGAAAACAAAGAAAACTGCAGGGAAAGAGATAAGTAGAAGAAAGAATAATAAGAAGAGAGGACAGAACCCTTTGAACCCAAGAAGAATACAATAAGAGGAAGGAAGAAGAACAAGAAGGGAGGACAGGAGAATGAAAGATCGAGGGGAACTGAGCAGAATGACAAGGAGTAAGAGGGGAGAACAACAGCATAAGAGATAGAGGGGAAGAGGTGGAAGGGGAAGAAAGAAGAACGGGGGACAAGAGCATGAGACCAAATAGAAAGTAGATATAGAAGGAGGGAACAAGAAGTGGAAGAACAAGAGCATACGAGACGAAAAGGAAACTGGAGAGAGGGAGGAGCAAGAAGGTGGAAGAACAGAGCGTAAGAGGGCAAGAGGAAACTAGGGAGAAAGGGAAAGAGCAAGAATAGGGGACA
>NC_087161.1:22681022-22691022 GCF_035594125.1 Scylla paramamosain | reverse complement strand
ATAAATTATATATATACAATTATCTACTGACATACGAGCAGCTTCTTTTCTTTTTTTTTAGTACAACCGGAGAAAATTTCAATCTGGACCTTTATTTAATTATTCAACTCTCTCAAGGCCTTCAGTTTCTATCGTTGTTCAATCCTTCTCGGAATTCAAAGTAGCTCTTTCGCTTATTCGTTTAAAACTTTAATGCAGCCCCAATCACGCAGGCACTCTGTACAACGAGCTGGAGCATTCCGTCTTGCTCTTAAATTTTATCTGGTAAATCAGGCTTCAGATCAGTTTACAGTTTTTATTTTTTTCCCATCCGCAGCAGCCTCCTCTGCGCATAAAGTATTGATTCCACTAGTCTGCCATTGCTACAAGGAGTCTACCACACTAAATTCTTTCTAACTAGAACAGCAACCTGTCACCTTTACCCGACGATGAGGAAATATCCTCCGGTAGTAATGAATTAAGTCACATCATCTAACCTTGCATCATATTTCGCCTACCACAAGCTTTATTCGTTCGACAATTGCACTTTTCTTTCGCTTTCATTTCACCTACGTCTCTCCCTCTTTTCTTATTTGGCAACACTTTCTGCAGATATACATACTTGGGAATCGAAAGGTATCTTTAAACAACATGCCTGTTTTTGTCCATAAATCTTATCCTGTATCATGTGTTCCTCATCCCAAGCCTATCTTCTCTTTGTGGTTTACTAATGCTTCACTTCGCCTTTCTGCTTGTATAGGCTAACTGTAACTAAAGTAGCAAGTTTCTGTTACCTGGTACCTGAATGGTGTTAACTGTCGTGTGTGCGTTCGTGTGTGCGTGCGTGCGTGCGTGCGCACACGCGCACTTCACGAACAGCATTTACAAATCAATATAAAAGCCTAATTTAATTTTTGTTCCATTTCCATTAAAGTAAACACGTTTTGGGTTATATATCCAACCAATGACAATTTGATAAAAAGCTTCCGGCTTCACGATCACGAAATAAAAAAAGAAAAATAAATAAATAAAAGCACCATCGAATCAATCAAGTGAGTGAGTAACCTTCCCATGAGGTGCCTCGTCAATGTCTCACCAAGTGGATTAAAATTCACCACACCAAAACAATAAAACTTGACACACCCGCACGCAAAACACATTCTTCATACTTCATTTCCACACAACCTTCAGAATAAAAAAAATAAAAAAATACAGTGGCATGACGTCACGAAATATAAGCAACATTGCAAAATAATTAATGCCAACCAAAGCTTGCTGGACTGGTTGCCTAACTGACTGACCGACTTGCCATGGATGCTGCAAAATTCACTGGTATTGCATGCATGGGAACAAATACTCACGGCGAGGAAGGGACATGAATTTCTGTTGTGGACATGACAGGGACAACTTGCGAAATCACTCACTGAGGAAAGAGAAGCAAAATTAATAACAGGTAAGGGTAAAATATTTCATGCAGGAGGGACAAAATATACTTTATACGTAACAATTTTGAACTCTGACTGTTATAGCTTCTCTTTAATTCTATGATTATATACTCTGATAGTTATATAATTCTATGATTATATACTCTGAAGTTAAGAGTACAATTTCAAAAGATAAGACGGAAAAAAGTGACTTTTCAACGTGTTTAGTTTTATTGTTATCCGTAAAATTGTGTAGGATTACTTAAATAAAATATCATGTCATCCTATCACTGACAATCAAAGGTTTACGTAATAAAATAAACGCAATGCAAACCACGTCAAAATCTACAATATAGAATTACAATACAGAATTACAATACAGCAGGTAAATTCCTTCATACCTGGCGGGTACCGTATAGCGCACAGCCCCGCCAGCCAGCCAGCACACCCTCTACCACTCTCCCTCCCTTTTTTTTTACTCCGACTCCCACTCCTAGGCGGGCCAGGTGCACGCCACACCACACGTCCTCTGTGCACACACTTGCTTATGTCTACAAACACACCAAGTGGGCAGTTTGGACGCTTCCCATCTCTTCTACTTCCCTCTTCCCCCTTCCGCACATTGCCCGTCCCTCATCCTCCTTCCCTCCCATTCTTACACTTTTACCTACCCATTCCTCACCCCAGCCCTGTGTGAACCCCAAAACACACAGCTTTCCCTTCTTCCATTTCCCACCATACAGACCACCATACATCTATTACCAAACGTACGAAAATCACCTAAAACGACCATTATTCTTTATCAGTAAAAACAATGTCCTGTGTTCCACCACCACCACCACCACCACCACCACCACTGCCGCTGCCATCACCTCTACAACCACTTCAGTGTTTTCCCAGTGACTGCAGCGGCGGCTTTGATTGATGTGGAGGAGAGATGTAAACTAACGCAGGATGGACGGAGAGCTGTCTTCTGTGTTCCTGCGTCAGCTGCTTGAGGGTTACCTCCTCCTCCTCTTCTTCCTCCTCCTCTTCTTCCTCCACCTCCTCCTCCTCCTTCTCCTCCTCCTCCTCCTCCTCCTCCTCCTCCTCTTCCAGCAGCTTTAAAACATCTGGGTATTTGCTGTTCCGCCTTTGGATACGCAGTGGTGGTGGTGGTGGTGGTGGTGGTAGTGGTGGTGGTGGTGGTGGTGGTAGTGGTGGTGGTGGTGGTGGTGGTGAGGTGCAGCAGAGGAGTCGAGCACACAGGAAAATAACGACGGTGTTTAGGAGTTAATTTTAAGCATAAATCCATCGCTTTTAATAACGCGACGAAGCTTGGGAGTCTGGGAAAAAAAAGTAATTAAACGGCTGGATTAATAGCTTTTATATATATATATATATATATATATATATATATATATATATATATATATATATATATATATATATATATATATATATATATATATATATATATATATATATATATATATATATATATAAGCTATTAATCCGGCCGTTTAATTACTTTTTTTTTCCTTTTTCTTCTCTCAGGTGTTTTCTTGTATTATTTTATGTGAAGGTGACGGCATTTTAGGGATGCATTAAATGTGACCTTCATCACCAACTTTTAAGCACACCACGCGTCAGTCCCAAAGAAACTACACTCATTTCTAGTAAAGATCAAGTGAGAAGAAAGTGCAATTTAGAGTTAGTGAAAATTAGTAGCTGGAAATGTGCCAAAGTAGAGAGCAGCATGATAGATGTGATTTTAATAATGCAAGGAAGGAAATGGCGTATGAAGTAAATGGAACTGAATCACACACACACACACACACACACACACACACACACACACACACACACACACACACACACACACACACACACACACACATGCTCAAACACTCGCCATGGACAATCAGAGGATGGAAAATAGCTAAATGATTATCTTATCAAGGACGATGCCGCTGCTACGACAAACACACGAGAGAGAGAGAGAGAGAGAGAGAGAGAGAGAGAGAGAGAGAGAGAGAGAGAGAGAGAGAGAGAGAGAGAGAGAGAGAGAGAGAGAGAGAGAGAGAGAGAGAGAGAGAGAGAGAGAGAGACTATGGTAGCCAATCCCAGTGCATTTTACCAAACATCACACATACACACATACACACACACACACACATACACACACACACACACACACACTTAGGAACACACCGTCCAGGCAGGGAGTGTTGTGTGCAAATGTGCTAAATGTGTGATTACAAGCGAGTATAAGCAAGGGGATCACACGGCGGGGGGCGAGACGGTGTGCATACCGAGGAGGGAAGAGGGGAGAAGAGGAGGTGCAGGTAATGAACTTGAGAGAGGGGAGGGGGAACGTGTAAGGGGGAAAATGAAGGGATAAGCGAAGGGAGAGATATATCAAGGGAAGCATGTGTGTTCTGGGAAGAGGAACTGCATGTAGAAAGAGGAGGAGGAGGAGGAGAGGAAGAACACGAAGATAAGAAACAAGTGAAGGAGGAAGAAAGAAAATGATAAGGAGGAGGACAATGACTGGAAAAAAAAAAAGAGGAGAAGGATGAGGAGGAGGAGAAGGAGAGGAAGTGAATGTATGTGTAGGTATGGGGAAGAGTTAATTGTCTATGCATGGGATGTATGAAGTGGTAGGGCACATGAATACGTGATGTAGGGAGGGGAGAGGAAGTGTGTATATGTGTATGTATAGGAGTGTTATGTGTATGTATAGGATGCATGGTTTGACGGAGAAGTGCCTAGGAATGAGTAAAAAGGGGATAATGCTGGAAAAGAGAATGAATGAAGTGAAAGATAAAAGAAAATGAATTCTGAAAGAGTGTGAGGGGAAGCGTGGGAAAGTAAGAGAGTAAATAAAGGGAGAGTGTGCACGAGGGAGAGTATGAGAGGAGTAAGTAAGAGTGTGTGTGTGTGTGTGTGTGTGTGTGTGTGTGTGTGTGTGTGTGTGTGTGTGTGTGTGGAAACTGTGTGCGTGGGGAGAGTGGTTCAAAAGTATGTGAGGGTAAGAAGTTTGAAAGTTTGTGCAAACGCGGAAAGAGGTGGAGGAAAGAAGGAAGGAAGGAAGGAAGGAAGGAAGGAAGGAAGGAAGGAAGGAAGGAAGGAGAAGAGGAAAGAAGAGAAGAGAAGAGTGAAGGAGAAAGAGAGGAGGAAATGCAAAGGAAGTGTGGGGTAAGGGAAAGTGAAGGAGACAGGGGCGAGGGGAGAGGTGAGGGGAAACACACGTGGAGGAACAATTTATAACACGCATCTGGAGGTTGCAATTACTTCACCCTCCTGTTACTTCCCTTTACTCCCTCTCCCTTCTTCCTCTCCCTCTCCCTCTCCCCTCCTACCAATCCTTCCTCACGACCAGCCCTTCAATCCTCACGGTCTCACACCCAAGCCACCACCTCTCTCCCTCCTTCCTTCCTTCGTTTCCCTCACCTTTCCCCTGTCCGCTAAATCAGTAATGAGCGTAGCAGCAGCCCTCATGACAGCCACACACGCCACACGCTACTCCACTCCCACCTCACTCACACTCATCCACTCACTTCCATGTCTCACTCCATTCACCTCACTCACATTCCCTCACTCTATCTTACTCACTCACTCGCTGTAATACCTCATGTTTGGTCTATATGTCTTTCATCAATCATTTATGTCTCAATTCACTTTCAACTCCCTCTCCCTTTCACTTGTGTATCTACGTATCGCTGTTCTCTCGTTCTGTCTTTCCCACGTGAATTCTTAACGTCACCCGTCACCTTTCTTCTCATCTTACCTGTCAGTTTCATTCGCCGTCTCTCCCTTGTCTGATTACCGAAAGTTTTACAGTGTCTATTCCACCTGTCTGATCTTCCTGTACTTTTTAATGGTTACTGTGCCTCTGAGATCCTTCAAGGCAGGTATCAATCAATTATCTCATTTTTGCCTCCTCGCTGTTTTCTTCGCCTCGCTCCAGTGTGCATGACAGATGGAAGAATATTGAAGTTTGCTGTTCCTGTTCTGGGGAGATGACTTGTTTTTCTTCCAGTCTGTAAAATCAATCAATAAGTCAGTCAATCAATCAATTCCAGTTCGCATCTTCTCACTTGGTTAATTAGTCAGTCAGTCACTCGGTCAGTAAGTCAGAAGAATTTCCTCTCTCTCTCTCTCTCTCTCTCTCTCTCTCTCTCTCTCTCTCTCTCTCTCTCTCTCTCTCTCTCTCTCTCTCTCTCTCTCTCTCTCTCTCTCTCTCTTTCTCTCTCAACTGACATTCTGCCCCATTAGGCACGTTTTTCGCTAATGATCATGTAACTTTCCCATATCTTTCATCTCAGGAACAAAAAAAAAAATAAATAAATAAATAAATGCATTAATGAGCAAAGAATTCATCATAACAATTACTTCACAAAATGCCAAATGGGTCTGTAATAGGATGTTCTGCATGCCTATCAAGATGTCCAAATTACATTCCGTCACTTCACTTACAAACCTTCATTAATTCCAGGTACAAGCATAAATTATAAAAACGTGAATGAAGTCTGCTGAAAATAAATATAGAGCGTTGAGTCATCGTGTTTTGCTCGTCTTGTCCTCAGTGAAGTTTCTCTCTCTCTCTCTCTCTCTCTCTCTCTCTCTCTCTCTCTCTCTCTCTCTCTCTCTCTCTCTCTCTCTCTCTCTTGATTCACACTATTGCTTTCACCAGCCAATAGAAACGTCGCTCGCTAATCAAGAACAACCTTCCCTTCGCCTCCACCGAAGTCACGGAGAAACTGAGAACGCCGCACGTGTAGGAGGAGGAGGAGGAGGAGGAGGAGGAGGAGGAGGAGGAGGAGGATGAGGAGGAGGAGGAGGAGGAGGAGGGGGAGGGGGAGGGGGATGGGAATACGGTCTTTTGGTTGTGAGTGAATGATGAAGCTTCAAAAGTGAGATTGAAGAGGAAAACATGGGAGACGAGAGAGAGAGAGAGAGAGAGAGAGAGAGAGAGAGAGAGAGAGAGAGAGAGAGAGAGAGAGAGAGAGAGAGAGAGAGAGAGAGAGAGAGTGGGTGGGTGGTATTGTAGAGGCATTATAAAAAATTCCTGGAAATCTTAAGTAAAATATCTACATGTATAAAAGAGAGGAGAAAGAAGAGGAAGAGGAGGAGGAGGAGGAAAATGAAAACCAAGCTAAAAATAGGTAGATAATAATAACAAATAACATGAGATAGAGAGATTAGAGGCAGCATCACGAGAGAGAGAGAGAGAGAGAGAGAGAGAGAGAGAGAGAGAGAGAGAGAGAGAGAGAGAGAGAGAGAGAGAGAGAGAGAGAGAGAGAGAGAGAGAGAGAGAGAGAGAGAGAGAGAGAGAGTGGGAAATCACCTCTCCTTTGGGCCAAGCGTTTATCGGTGATCAATGAAGATATAAAGACACGCATTAGCTTCTTTACCGACACCCACAGCGAGCCGACGGGGAGGTGGCTGCGGTAATCTGCATGTTGGTAAATTCATGAGTGGTGCAGCCTAATGCTCGTCTTTGTGAGGGCGAGAAAAATAATAATGGTCAATTTTACAAGGAGGAGGTGCTGGGCTGGGTTGGTTGGGGGCTGCAGGTGGTGGTGGTGGTGGTGGTGGTGGTGGTGGTGGTTCTGCTCCTCTTGTTGTTGTTGTTGCTTTTGATGTTATTACTTAATCAAGGAGAATTGCATATATGTGTTTTTTTTTCTATTTTTTTATTGGCAAGTCGTGTTTAAATTGTTGACTTCAGTGTCTGAGTAAGTGTAAGTGGCTATTAAGAGTTCACTTTTTTAATATAATCGACTCTCTCTCTCTCTCTCTCTCTCTCTCTCTCTCTCTCTCTCTCTCTCTCTCTCTCTCTCTCTCTCTCGGTAAGATTTTTGTTCGCCTCCTTAATAGCGGTTCAATAAGTTCATCCTTCAGTCCGCTGTCACCCGAGGCGGCCAAGACTGTTCCCTTAACCAAGTTTTAACAGCATCACGCCATCTATGTCCCTTCGTCCCCGCGATGCAATGACTAAGACAAAACGACCACCACCACCACCACCACCACCATCTCTCTCTCTCTCTCTCTCTCTCTCTCTCTCTCTCTCTCTCTCTCTCTCTCTCTCTCTCTCTCTCTCTCTCTCTCTAAGGCTAACAGTTTTTTTTTTTTTTTTTTTATGTAGGAAGGATACTGGCCAAGGGCAACAAAAATCTAATAAAAAAAATGCCCACTGAAATGCCAGTCCCTAAAAGGGTCAAAGCAGTGGTCAAAAATTGGTGGATAAGTGTCTTGAAACCTCCCTCTTGAAGGAATTCAAGTCATAGGAAGGTGGAAATACAGAAGCAGGCAAGGAGTTCCAGAGTTTACCAGAGAAAGGGATGAATGATTGAGAATACTGGTTAACTCTTGCGTTAGAGAGGTGGACAGAATAGGAGTGAGAGAAAGAAGAAAGTCTTGTGCAGCGAGGCCGCGGAAGGAGGGGAGGCATGCAGTTAGCAAGATCAGAAGAGCAGTTAGCATGAAAATAGCGGTAGAAGACAGCTAGAGATGCAACATTGCGGCGGTGAGAGAGAGGCTGAAGACAGTCAGTTAGAGGAGAGGAGTTGATGAGACGAAAAGCTTTTGATTCCACCCTGTCTAGAACAGCAGTATGAGTGGAACCCCCCAGACATGTGAAGCATACTCCATACATGGACGGATAAGGCCCTTGTACAGAGTTAGCAGCTGCGGGGGTGAGAAAAACTGGCGGAGACGTCTCAGAACACCTAACTTCATGGAAGCTGTTTTAGCTAGAGATGAGATGTGAAGTTTCCAGTTCAGATTATAAGTAAAGGACAGACCGAGGATGTTCAGTGTAGAAGAGGGGGATAGTTGAGTGTCATTGAAGAAGAGGGGATAGTTGTCTGGAAGATTGTGTCGAGTTGATAGATGGAGGAATTGAGTTTTGAGGCATTGAACAATACCAAGTTTGCTCTGCCCCAATCAGAAATTTTAGAAAGATCAGAAGTCAGGCGTTCTGTGGCTTCCCTGCGTGATATGTTTACCTCCTGAAGGGTTGGACGTCTATGAAAAGACGTGGAAAAGTGCAGGGTGGTATCATCAGCATAGGAGTGGATAGGACAAGAAGTTTGTTTTAGAAGATCATTAATGAATAATAAGAAGAGAGTGGGTGACAGGACAGAACCCTGAGGAACACCACTGTTAATAGATTTAGGAGAAGAACAGTGACCGTCTACCACAGCAGCAATAGAACGGTCAGAAAGGAAACTTGAGATGAAGTTACAGAGAGAAGGATAGAAACCGTAGGAGGGTAGTTTGGAAATCAAAGCTTTGTGCCAGACTCTATCAAAGGCTTTTGATATGTCCAAGGCAACAGCAAAAGTTTCACCAAAGTCTCTAAAAGAGGATGACCAAGACTCAGTAAGGAAAGCCAGAAGATCACCAGTCGAGCGGCCTTGACGGAACCCATACTGGCGATCAGATAGAAGGTTGTGAAGTGATAGATGTTTAAGAATCTTCCTGTTGAGGATAGATTCAAAAACTTTAGATAAGCAGGAAATTAAAGCAATAGGACGGTAGTTTGAGGGATTAGAGCGGTCACCCTTTTTAGGAACAGGTTGAATGTAGGCAAACTTCCAGCAAGAAGGAAAGGTAGATGTTGACAGACAGAGCTGAAAGAGTTTGACTAGGCAAGGTGCAAGCACGGAGGCACAGTTTCGGAGAACAATAGGAGGGACCCCATCAGGTCCATAAGCCTTCTGAGGGTTTAGGCCAGCGAGGGCATGGAAAACATCATTACGAAGAATTTTAATACGAGGCATGAAGTAGTCAGAGGGTGGAGGAGAGGGAGGAACAAGCCCAGAATCGTCCAAGGTAGAGTTTTTAGCAAAGGTTTGAGCAAAGAGTTCAGCTTTAGAAATAGATGTGATAGCAGTGGTGCCAGCAGTTTGCATTCCTCCATCCCTCCCTCCCTCCCTTCCTCCTTCCCCTCCCTCCTTCCCGAGTCAAAATTGCTCTTCTGTCTTATCTTTATCTAATCTTTTGTCTTGGATCTCTCTCTCTCTCTCTCTCTCTCTCTCTCTCTCTCTCTCTCTCTCTCTCTCTCTCTCTCTCTCTCTCTCTCTCTCTCTCTCTCTCTCTCTCTCTCTCTCTCAATACATCAATGACAAAACCCGAGATTCAAATATTAAATTGATACACAACACTAAAATAAATCACTGAAAAAATTAAAAGCAGCATCAAACAACACAAGAGAGAGAGAGAGAGAGAGAGAGAGAGAGAGAGAGAGAGAGAGAGAGAGAGAGAGAGAGAGAGAGAGAGAGAGAGAGAGAGAGAGAGAGAGAGAGAGAGAGAGAGAGAGAGAGAGAGAGAGAGAGAGAGGAAGCGACAATCACAGGCGTCAGTGTGGAGCAAGGAAAAATTGTAGCAATCTGTGTTTTATTATTAATGTTTGTCGTTAAGTGCCTCCTCTCAACCATTTTCACACCATCTGACCACCGCATATTTTCCTCCTCCTCTTCCCTCCCTCCTCCCCCACTGCCACATCGCTCCCTCATCCTCCTCCTCCCCCACCTCTTCCTGCTCCCTTCTCCCCGCCTACCGTGTAATAAAATGGTCAAAACATACATTAGATGGACGATAGTATC
>NC_087161.1:22656022-22676022 GCF_035594125.1 Scylla paramamosain | reverse complement strand
CTCTCTCTCTCTCTCTCTCTCTCTCTCTCTCTCTCTCTCTCTCTCTCTCTCTCTCTCTCTCTCTCTCTCTCTCTCTCTCTCTCTCTCTCTCTCTCTCTCTCTCTGTGTGTGTGTGTGTGTGTGTGTGTGTGTGTGTGTGTCTACAAGGGTGGGTGTCTGTACAAGTAATCACCTCTGCGTCCAACAGTAAGCTTTCTGGATACAAACAAGACGTGTGTGGATCTGCTCTACTTTCTTCTACCATCTATTTCACTTATCCCGTGGCTCAGTTATCTTGCCAATACTCCCAGCCTTCCCTTAATCTTCACGAGACCAAAACAAGTGTATTTCAAGACGCACAGGTTTCTTCTTCTTTTTCTACTTTTTTTTTTTTTGTCCCTTCTTTATTTATCTTTTATTTTTTTTTGTGGTTGTAGTTTATTGTTTACCCTTATTGTTCTTTCTTGGTCTCGCGTACTAAGGTCATGTAAAAGTTGTTTTTTTTCAGTTAAGATTATTTGTTGATATATAATGCAGCCTGTTTTGTTATTTTTTTCAATAATAATAATAAAAAATTGCGTAATGGACGGAGAGAAACATGTAAGTATGTGATCACATCTAATAGCGACATGATTAAATAAATGGAGAAACGGAAACAGAAAAAAAGATCACATAGCGGAATACTGAAGGGGGACGACGACGATGAGGAAGAGGAAGAGGAGGAGGAGGAGGAGGAGGAGGAGGAGGAGGAGGAGGAGGAGGAGGAGGAGGAGGAGGAAGAGAAGAAGGAGAAGAAGAAGAAGAAGAAGAAGGAGAAGAAGGAGAAGAACAAGAAGAAGGACAGACGAAAAAAAAAACTATGAACTTCAATATGTCATGACAATGCTCGGCCGGGAACAAGGAAAGCGCATGAAAAAAAAAAAAACTGATAAATGTTCAAAACTTAACCTTCTCTTCCCCCAACAGAACAAAAAAAAAAAAAAAAAAAAAGTGCAGTTAATAAAATTCACATTCATATACATTATAGCAGTTTGGTGCACCACATGTCGGAGGCGCAGCTGAATTATGGATGATACTTTGAGTCTGATCTTGTGATACTGTCGTTGTCTCCTCCTACTCCCACTTCTCTTCTTCCTCCTCCTCCTCCTCTTCTTTTTCTTATTTTCTTCTTCTCTTCTATATTTTATTGGTTAGTGACGTCACGCATCGTTCCATTTTTTTTGTCTGGTTCCTTTCTGTCTCATCTTCGATTTTTATCCCCTCTCTCTCTCTCTCTCTCTCTCTCTCTCTCTCTCTCTCTCTCTCTCTCTCTCTCTCTCTCTCTAAAATCTTCCTCTTTTTTCCAGCAATCCTGTTCTTTTCCTCTTACTCCTTCTTTTCCTTCGTCTCCTATTCCCTCCTTCCATCATCCCTCTTTTCCACGTTTCCCTTTCAAATTCCTGTTTCTTTCTACTTCTCCCTTCCCTTTTTATTTCAGCCCTCCTCCACGTAGAATTCTCTCTCTCTCTCTCTCTCTCTCTCTCTCTCTCTCTCTCTCTCTCTCTCTCTCTCTCTCTCTCTCTCTCTCTCTCTCTTTTTCCCTCCCCTGTCCGGAAGTTCACTGATGAATCGCCGTGGCGCGGAAATGATACCATCTGGTGGCGCCGGAGACGAAGCCGAGGCCAGATCAAGGCGAAGGAAGGAATCTTTAATGGCGAGGAAAATTCTGAAAATGTCTCTTCATTTTTCGCTCAGCAGTAAAAAGAAAGGAAAAAAAAATCGTCTTCGTATCACGACAGACTAAATAGAACTTTAACGTGTTCTCTTAAAAAAAAAAAAAACACGAATGAAAATACTCATCGCACAAGTGTAGGGTGAAAAAAAAAACTGATCGTAGCATGAACTAAATATAACTTTAGCCTGTGTTCCTCAAGAAATAATAAAATAATCACCTGCATAGTAATTTAATTAAGATAAAAATAGTTGAATATAGTTGAACGGTTGTTAGCAGGGTTTTTCTTATTTTTTTTATTTTTTTTTATATTACTAATCTATTTATAAAAGCCCATGTTTCCATCCACCTTTAATAACAACCATTTTTATCCTACAATAAAGTTATTCGTAAAATCGTGTTTTCCTAGAGATTTGTTATGGACAAGAGGATGAACAAAAATGAGAAAGAGATAACTGACTACGGAGGGGAGAGGAAACAGATACGAGAGACTAATTGTTTGTGTAACGACGAATAGGTGAAGATGTAAGAGTGAAAGGGTGGATGTAGGCATGATGTTGCAATGAAAAAAAAAAAAAAAAAAAAGGGCATTAAGGAATAAGGAAAAGTGTTTAGAAATTGCTGTTAGGGAAATAAATAGGACTGATAGACAAGCGGTGAGAGAGAGAGAGAGAGAGAGAGAGAGAGAGAGAGAGAGAGAGAGAGAGAGAGAGAGAGAGAGAGAGAGAGAGAGAGAGAGAGAGAGAGAGAGAGAGAGAGAGAGAGAGAGAGAGAGAGAGAGAGAGAGAGAGAGAGAGAGAGAGAGTTACGATGAATGGGTGCAGACAGGTGATGAATGAAATAACGTACAAAGAAAATAGTAAATAATTCTTTTCAATCAATACAACTTCTCCTCCTCCTCCTCCTCCTCCTCCTCCTCTTCCTCCTCCAATACTTACAAACAAATAATAACAACGACAATAATAACCTAAAAAAAAAAAAACGGATACTGAAGAAAAAAAGAAATTGACTAAAATCTGTTTCACTTAGTATATAAAATTTGCAGACCATTTGTGAGTGTTTTCTCTTTTATTTGGACTCTTCGTGGGTACAATGCTCCCTGAATATTAGATGACGCCCGGACAAAGGCAGTGACACGTGGACTTACTAAAGGGATCACGGGAAGTACCAAGATAACTCCACAATACAATACGCGATAGGTTCCGACTCTGTGATTTAATGTTTTGTTTATGGTGGTGAAGTTATTATAGTTGTGGTAGTGGTGGTGGTGATAGTAGTAGTAGTAGTAGTAGTAGTAGTAGTAGTAGTAGTAGTAGTAGTAGTAGTAGTAGTAGTAGTAGTAGTAAAAAGAAAAAAAGAAAGAGTAAGAAAGTGCAAGAACAACAACAATATGAATAAAACCAAGCCCAGCAAAGACAAAAAGAAAACAAACAAGCAAAAAAAACAAATATACAAACAAAAACACGATAAGAAGAACAAAATTTAAAGAATGTCAATAACATGAACAAAACAAAACCGAGTGCCAGAAAAGAAAAAAAAAACATAAATAGCAAAGAAAAGGAAAACAAGAAAGAAAAAAAGAGCAACAATACCATGAATAAAACAGACGCCGAGATTACAAAAAAAAAAAAGAAAGTAAAATACGAGTAACAAAAAACAAAAACGGGAAGAACAACAGCGATAAAAAAAAAGAATAAATAAACGTCAGAAAAGAAAAAAAAAAAAACAATAAACGTCAATGCCCTACACAGCACACCTCCAGGAACACAACCCATAAGAAACACCAAACAAAGCACACACCACCACCAGCACCACCACCACCACCACCAACACACATCCCTTCACGCCCTCGTCATTCTTAGTCAAATTTGTCGACATAAATACACCTTTGCAGGCAGACGCACCTGTAATCAGCACTGTCAATCACCGGCACGAGCCAGCACGTGGAAATTGGCCTAACGAGTTAAGTGAGGCTTCAAGAATAAGACTCGTTGAAAAGAAAGCACCTAATGGAGGTAAGAGTCAGACAGGGAATATGTATCATAATTATATATTGTACTCCTTCCCCTCCCTAAACCTTGTAATGTATGTACTCCATTGCCCCCCCCCCCCTCTCTCTCTCTCTCTCTCTCTCTGTGTGTGTGTGTGTGTGTGTGTGTGTGTGTGTGTGTGTGTGTGTGTGTGTGTGTGTGTGTGTGTGTGTGTGTGTGTGTGTGTGTGTGTGTGTGTGTGTGTGTGTGTGTGTGTGTAATAATAATAATAATAATAAACGGTTTATTATTTAGGCAGTTGACAAACTGAAAATGTACATAGGGGATGGGGAAAAACTTAACATTAATCCTAACGGTAAGACTAATCTAGGAGGGAAATACTATCGATTGATGGCTCGCACCATGGTGGGAATCGCACTGAGTCTGTACCGGTCCGTGCGCGGCGCCTTCAGGGGCGTTATTTTGTTGTGGTGTCTGGTGGCACGGACAGGGCGAGGCGCGTCGGGCGGCAGCATGTCTCTGAGACGCGGATGATGCAGTAGTCCCTTCCCAAACTTCTCCAGAGCCTCTCGGTGCCTGGTGGATATTCTGGACAGACTCAGGGTGGTCAGGGCTTCTTCATAGGTGGTGTATGCAGGGCCAAGGATGACCCTGCACGCCCTTTTCTGCACACTCTCTAGCTGTAGCTGTTGAGTGTGTGTGAGGGAGGAGGACCACGCTGGGGAGGCGTACATGAGTTTGGGGAGGATGAAGGTGAGGTACACCCCCCTTAACTCATCTGTCGGCGTCCCCAGCGACCTGAGTCTGCGCAGCATGTACAGCCTGTAGGTAGCTGATCTCACGGTGCTGGCGACATGCTGCTTCCAGGTCAGCTGGTCGTCCACCGTGACTCCGAGAAGCTTGGCACATTGGACCACCTGGAGGGGGTGAGGGCCCACTGTGAGCCGGGGAGGGGGCACTGGTACAGAGGAGGTACAGAAATGCATGTGTGTGTGTGTGTGTTTACGTATCAAAACCCCTTTTAAAATATACATGCAAAATCTATTTACACACTAAGGAATACAAAGAGAAGGAAAAATGCTCAGTAAACATACTCATCACAGAAGTATAATGCGAAAGTTAAAAAATACAAGAAGAGATGATAAAGGAACCACAATAACAACAACTACCACCAACACTCTTCCTCCACCATCACCTCCACCACCACCACCACCACGACTACCACAATAATCGACCTTAGTGCAAACCCTCACGTTCCAGGAAGACAAAACCTCCCCTCACCTTCCTCCAACACCTGTAAATCTGCCCAAATGACTTCCCGATCTCACATTACCGCCAAGGTGCGTGACAAACAGCCGCACCTGATCAATGACGCCACAAACACCCGAGTACAAACATTATCTTTGATTTTAATGTGTTCTTGTTTCTTCTCATTCATTTTGGTGGTGTTACGATTTCTTACCGCGTACCGCCATTGTAATTATTGATATAGTTGCTAGTATTAGTAGTAGTAGTAGTAGTAGTAGTATAATAGTAGTAGTAGTAGTATAATAGTAGTAGTAGTAGTAGTAGTAGTAGTAGTAGTAGTAGTAGTAGTAGTAGTAGTAGTAGTGGTGGCAGTGGTGGTGGTGGTGGTGGTGGTGGTGGTGGTAGTAGCAGTGGTGGTGGTAGTAGAAGTAATAGCAGTGGTGGTGGTGGTGGTGGTGGTGGTGGTGGCAGCAGCAGCAGCAGCAGCACCAGCAGCAGCAGCAGCAGCAGCAGCAACAGCAGCAGCAGTAGTAGTAGTAGTAGTACTAAATTGTTGTTGTTGTTGTTGTTGTTGCAGATGATGTATTTACAATTAATTTCTAGTAAAAAATGTGGCCTCGGTGTTTATCAAGATTCAAACAAGTCCTAACGAATCTCTCTCTCTCTCTCTCTCTCTCTCTCTCTCTCTCTCTCTCTCTCTCTCTCTCTCTCTCTCTCTCTCGCTCTCTCTCAATCTCATTTCTCTGTTTATAAACCCACCTTTTCCACACAAATGGGCGAGCGAACAAGTGTTACGACGCTCGTACGTACCAGAGGGAGAGAGAGAGAGAGAAAAAAAAATCATCAGTGTGACCTTCCGCTTCTCCTTCATTATAAATTTTTCCAGCCTTACCGGGAAGAGAGAGAGGGAGAAGAAGAAAAAAAAGCACATATAATCTAATGCATATGACAGAAAACTTAATGAGCTGGGCTTGACTTCACTTTTATTTTTAAACGAGTGACGTTATTGCTTAAACAGACTGGAGAAAAACTTAACTCACTACTACCACCATCTCCTCCTTCACTACACCTTCTCCTCCTCTTCTCCTCCTCCTCCATCATCCTCTCAGCATCTACACCTTATAATCATTAGGGGGAAAGCAGTAATTAGGTGACCCAGCCAGTTCAGACGAAGCAGACAAGCACGGTGACAGTACAGGGTTGCGAGCGCCGTGGGGCATGAGGTGGTGAGGGCATGACGCGGCTGTGGTTAAGGGCATGAGATGAGCGAGATGATGAGTGGGTAGGGTGCGGTGGAAGTGATGAGGAAGGGCACCAAGAAATATGTGAGAGGGAAGATGTGGTAAGTGCGAGGAGATGAGTGGGAGACGCGTGATGTGGAGTGAAAATGTGAGGAAAGAATGAGATAAAGAGAGAGAGAGAGAGAGAGAGAGAGAGAGAGAGAGAGAGAGAGAGAGAGAGAGAGAGAGAGAGAGAGAGAGAGAGAGAGAGAGAGAGAGAAATACGGTGCATCAAAGAGGAAGAGGGAGGGCAGAGAGGGAGGAGGAGGAGGACAGGGGTAGGAGGAGAGATCGAGGGCGAGGGGGCAGAGTGAGGACAAGATGGGGGGATAATATATGAGGTGGGGGAGATAAAATTGAAGCACTCTAGGTGGTGATTTACGAGGTGACGAAAAAGAAAAAGTGTAATGAATAGACAGAAATAATATGTAATTGGCCTTCAGTTGCTCTACCTAAAAAAAGTGTGTGGGGGACGGATAACACGATAAGCACAGAGAGAGAGAGAGAGAGAGAGAGAGAGAGAGAGAGAGAGAGAGAGAGAGAGAGAGAGAGAGAGAGAGAGAGAGAGAGAGAGAGAGAGAGAGAGAGAGAGAGAGAGGAATATGAGATCAGATCAGTACAACAAAAAAAAAAAAAAAATTAAACCAGTCATCGAGTCATCTGTTTTAGTAATGAGGGTGTAACAAACTCTCCCAAGATATGACGCGTGCAATGTGTACTGGATTATTTGTCTTGCGTCACATGCGAACAAACAGCGAATAGCAAACGAGATCAATGGTGGCGAGTAAAAAATTATCTAAAACAACAGTGATCGCGTGTTATATTTGAAGGATGGCCCTGAGCTTGCAATGAACAACGAAAAGGATCTAAAAACCGTAATATCAGGCAGCTTAAAGATAAAATAGAGTGAAAAAGAAAAGAAAAGCGAGTCATCATTGTGCAAAGTGAGATAAGAGTGATAGTGTGTGTGTGTGTGTGTGTGTGTGTGTGTGTGTGTGTGTGTGTGTGTGTGTGTGTGTGTGTGTGTGTGTGTGTGTGTGTGTGTGTGTGTGTGTGTGTGTGTGTGTGTGTGTGTGTGTGTGTGTGTGTGTGTGTGTGTGTGTGTGTGTGTGTGTGTAAAGGCAGGAAAAAAGAAAAAGATAAGAGAAGAAAAGAATTATGAAAAAAAAAAAGACGAAGGATAGGAAGCCTGTATGTAAGTGAAAAAGCAAGGAGAAAAAGATAGATGAGAAAAGAAGGAAGAGAGAAACACGGTGCGTGTTGAGCAGAACATAATGTTTTAACTTCAAAAAGAGTGTAAGCCATGAAATCTTTGAAGAACAGAGAATAATAGATAATAATTGAGCATAATAGAGAAAAGATAAATTAGAGTAAAGAAACACTTAACAACAAGGTAGAAATTACACAGATAATGATTAATGAGTTCCAGACGTGAAGTTAAGGAAAATCTGACGAATTGAAAACAAAAACATAATAAAGAAGAAAATGCGAAGATAGAAAACAAGAACATAAAAACTAAAGACAGAAGCTGAAGATGATTAGTCTATAATTTGGAAAGAGGAAAAAAATAAATACCAAGGAGGAGGAGAAGGAAGAGGAGGACAGGATAGTAAGTAAATGAGGCAGAGAAGGAACAAGAAAAAAATAAAGAAAAGAAAGAAAGAGTCAGGGAGATAAAGGAGAGTGGAGAGAGGCGTTAAGACAGGAGAGAAGAGGAAGAAAGACAGGAGAAAGATTGAGGAAAAGAGAGAAGAGGAGAAATACGATGGACAGAGTACAAAAGGAGGGGGAGGAGGATAAGGACAACTCAGAATAAAAAAAAATGTGGTAGAGAGAAACAAATACAAATAAGTAAGATACAGGGAAGAAGGATAGGACATGGAGGACAGGGTAAGGGAGAAAGAAAGATCAGGGTGGGACAGAGTGAGACAGAACCGGACGAGACGGGACGGGGCGGGGTGAGTTAGGCTGAGGGATGGACGCAGGATGGAGTGAGTGGGGTGGGAGTGGATTGGGGTGGACCAAGGCAGGGTAGAGAAGGGGTGGGGTTAAGTTCCTGTTGTTGAGCTTTCATAAATGCCCCAGCCAACACTAGCTGCGGAGAGTCATGGTGGTCATCAGCGTCCCATGTTTCACCCCGACACAATGCCCCGGCCACTTGCAAGTAATGAGGTCCCTTCCCCCTGCCCAAGCCAATCCCCTCACCTCCCTCACTTCTCATCCCATCTCTTCCCTTTCTCTCTCTCTCTCTCTCTCTCTCTCTCTCTCTCTCTCTCTCTCTCTCTCTCTCTCTCTCTCTCTCTCTCTCTCTCTCTCTCTCTCTCTCTCTCTCTCTCTCTCTCTAGCTGTGTGTGTGTGTGTGTGTGTGTGTGTGTGTGTGTGTGTGTGTTGCTGATTTCCTGAGGTTATCGAAGGTTCGTCGGCCTGAATATAAAAGGTGCTTGTAGTGTTTACCTTGTCTGGCAAATCGTCCCTGTTTTTCCCGTCCATCCAATGTGCCCCCGTCCGGCCGTCCATCTCCCCGTCCATCCCTCCTCCCTGTGCCTCTCCCTATCTGGCATCATTACTCCCAGTCCAAACATTTCTCGGCTTATCTCCCTTCCCTTTAAGTTTATCGAATTACTGCTCCCTCTATTCCCTGCTCTACTTTCTTTACACACAAAAATACTCAGGCAAGTAACACAGAGCAAACACGAACATTTCTGCAGTATATCTGACAGTACGAGAAAACTACCAGCACTGTATTTTTTTTTTTTCCTTTTCTGAAAACGCACACTGTCACAAAAATGCGAAAATATGCATGAAGTAAAAATAAGAATGAATGGATCAGTACCTTAAAAGAATAAGCCAAAATGGATACAATAAGGGGACAAATAAATAAATAATGGATTAAATAACAAAGTGAGGAAATATTAATATGAAAGAGAAAAAAGAAAAAGAGGAGGAGAGGAAGAAGAGGTGTTTGTGGTTTGCAGCCTTCACTCAGCAAAATGGAAAAACAAATGGAGGAGGACAAAACAAATAGCAGACCACGAGAGACAAAAGAAAATAAGGGAAGAGGAGAAAACTGGACTGAAAACGCAAAAGATGAGGAAAGATGTGTGCGGCGGCGGCAGCGGCGGCAGCGGCGGTGAAAATGACGGCGGCGGCAACGGCGGCGCACGATACTTACCGCCAAAACAAAAAGAAGAAGAAGAAAAAAAAACCAACAACCTTTGCTCATGTCCTGCTCACTAATTTGCTGCACTTCCCTATTCCTCTCCCAACAACACCACCACCACCACCACTACCACCATCTGCGCACCTGCCAAACCAACATATCAACGCACCTATTTTTTCCGCCACACACACACAGGCACACACAAAGGTAAGGGACAAAAAGGCAAGCCGTCTGCTTATGTGTGTCTATTTCTTGCTGCTTGCCCGTCCGGAGAGTCAATTTCCATGTCAGATGCAAGTTGATTCGATTACCTTTTTTTTTTCTTTCTTTTTTTCCGTCTTACTTCGTCTCTCTTTTTTTCATTTTCAATTCCTACCCCATTGTCCCCCCCTCCTCCTCCTCCTCCTGCTCTTCCTCTTCCTCCTCTTACTTTTGCCAACCTCTCTCCTTCATGTTTTATCCCTTCTATCTTCCTTTCTCCCACTCTTCCTTTTCTCCTCCTCCTCTTCCTTTCCTCCTCTTCCTCCTTTTCTCCTCCTCCTCCTCCTCTTCTCCCTTTCCTCCGTTCCTTTCCTTCCTCCTCCTCCTCCTCTTCCTCCTCCCCCTCCTTTTCCTCCTCCCCTTCCTTTTCTCCTCCTCTTTCTCCTCCTCTTTCTCCTCCGTCAAAATCAGAAATTCTCTTGGCTTTCCTCCAACGCTATTTCACACTTTTCCCTCCCTCATCTCTCTCTCTCTCTCTCTCTCTCTCTCTCTCTCTCTCTCTCTCTCTCTCTCTCTCTCTCTCTCTCTCTCTCTCTCTCTCTCTCTCTCTCTCTCTCTCGTGCACCACCTCGGTTGCCTCACCTTTTCCCAGTAAAGAAAAATGATGATGGTTGATTGAGTAAATAATGAAAGATGGGAGGAGGGATCGCGGCCCAGAAATAGAGTGGGTTGGTCAACAATATATACTTTTTTCTGCTACTGGGAAAGAGGAAACTATGAAAAAATGGATGAATCACGAGGAGGAGGAGGAGGAGGAGGAGGAGGAGGAGGAGGAGGGGGAGGAGGAGGAGGAGGAAAAAAACGACAATTACAACGACGAAGAAGATGAAGACGACGAGAAAGAGGATAAAGAAAATTAGGACAAGAATTCAGGAGGAGGAGAAAAAGGAAGAGAACGAGGACAAGTTGTATGACGAGGACAACAGGAGAGAGGACAAAGAGGGCAAAAGATGAGGAGACAGATACAAGAATGATACAAGAGAAATTTGGAAAAAAGAAAACAGCACTGAACATAAAAAAAAAAGAAAATACAGACGAATAATGAGTATGAAAAAAGAAGACAAAGAAAACCATTATAGTTTGTAAAGAATGTTGCAAACAAAAATACGTACACCAATTACTAGAGAGAGAGAGAGAGAGAGAGAGAGAGAGAGAGAGAGAGAGAGAGAGAGAGAGAGAGAGAGAGAGAGAGAGAGAGAGAGAGAGAGAGAGAGAGAGAGAGAGAGAATTTGCTTTCTCAGGAGCACACGACGTTGAGGTAAAATCTTAAGAACAAAAAACGACACGCCATGTTCTCTCACTTTTCTTGCTTACCTCACCTGAAACTAAATCAAAAGTCTCTCTCTCTCTCTCTCTCTCTCTCTCTCTCTCTCTCTCTCTCTCTCTCTCTCTCTCTCTCTCTCTCTCTCTCCTCATTTTTAGTTGTTCAGGTATTTCTATTTTTTTTTCATTTCTCATGGACCAAAATGTGAAAGGAAGGAAGGAAGGAAGGAAGGAAGGAAGGAAGGAAGGAAGGAAAATGAATGAATGGATGAATGGATGGATGGATGGATGGATGGAGGGAAGGAAGGAAGGAAGGAAGGAAAATGAAGAAATAAAAGGATGGAAGGAAGGAAGCAAGGAAGGAAGGAAGGAAGGAAGAAATGAGAGGAAGGAAGGAATGAAGGAAGAAATGAAAGGAAGGAAGGAAGGAAGGAAGGAAGGAAGAAGTTATCAGCGGTAACACATTAAATCAGAGAAAGAGAGAGAGAGAGAGAGAGAGAGAGAGAGAGAGAGAGAGAGAGAGAGAGAGAGAGAGAGAGAGAGAGAGAGAGAGAGAGAGAGAGAGAGAGTAATGAACTGTTATTAATCGGACATTTGGCGGCGGTTCACATCCTCGTCATATTTATCAGTATCTTTTTGTTTCCTCTTTTCCGCTTCATTTAAATCCAGACATAATCCCCACAATGAACGGCCCTTTATTCCCGTCATAGAGGATCCGATGCCCTTTGTTTATGGCCTCGATATATTCTTCTAATCCTATATAATTTCAATCCCTTGTTATTTTTTTTCCCTTCCTCAATCGCACGCTACAGAAAATTTATGAGCCGCTTTAAATTTCATGGATTCAGTCTTTGTAGGTTCTGGATTCGAGTAGGATTTATATACAAGACTTCTACTGTATAATTGAGATGCTTATTTGTTTTTAAGCCCAATTTTCGTTAAATAATGGTTTCCAGACACGTGGAAGTAATTTTTTTTTCTTTTGTTTTCTTTCCTTCTCTTCATTGGTCGCCGGTGTTAGGTAGAGAGGAATGGAAATGTAGAGGGACAGGAAGTAAAATGGTAACGGAGGAGAAGGAAAAATAATTAGGCGTTGAGAGTATACAAGAATTTAATAAGAAAATGAAGAAGGTATAAGAGTAAACGTGTGGTAAAATAAGGAACGATTAGTAATACGGGAAACAAGGAGAAAGAAAACGTTCGAAAAATGTACGAGGAAATCATATAGATAGGTAAGGATGAAAGGTAAAAGAGGAAATGCTAAAGAATATGGAAGAAAAGGTTCGTGACATCTATGATTAATAAAATGAAAAAAAATAAATAAAATTTGGCATGTCAGTGATCACGTCTGTTTTCTAAAAGCATGAGAAAATAAAATGATCTATTCTTTTCTTTTATCTGTTATTCTCAAGTACATTTTTTTATTTGTCATTTTTTTGTAACTTGTAAGCGCATTTTTCTTGTATCACGCATAGTCTTTTTTTTTATTTCATATGTGTTTTCTTCAATATAATCTTTCCCTCAACTTATTTGCTTTTTTTTTTTTTTCAACTCATTACATTTTATTGATATTCGCCTATAGCCCTTTAAACCACCTTTTCCTTCCATCACCACCGTTTCATTCCTCCTCCTTCCTCATCCACTTTATCTCCAATACTTTCTCCCGTCTGCACTCTTCCTCCTCCTCCTCCTCCTCCTTCCCACACCCTTCTCCTTCGCCCCTCCCCCTTTGAAGCGAGCCCCGAAACTTCCTCTGATGCAAAATAGTTTACTCCTGATGCAAAATTCCTGTAAGACTATTTATTTAATTATATATTCTTTTACTACTTTTCCTAAACTTTTCGTGATTCCCTTAACGTCAAGAGCCATTTTGATGCAGCGGATTATCGGTTTTTGTCCTTTTACGGCGCCCTGCAAAGGTTAAGGCAAGACAGGAGATAAGGCAGGAGATGCGCCGATAGAGACACTGACACACACACACACACACACACACACACACACACACACACACAGTAAATAACAAAATGAGGCACACACAGCAAAATTATTAAATATTTAAATATGCATGGATATCTATATATATACATGCATGCATCATACATACATACATAAGTACATTAGATGGATAGATAGATAAATAAATACACACTTAAGAGTTTGGTGCACACTGATAAATAGGTGTATCAAGTACAAAGATAGACAGATGAATAGACAGACATAGACAGAAAAACAGACAGACAGATAAACATATATAGATAGATATTAGACAGATGATAAACATTTCATACATAAATAGATGGATAGTAGATGAAATAGGTAGATATAGGTAAGAATTCCCATGCATGCATACATACATACATACATACATGAAAACGCAACTCAAGGCAAAACAAGACAATGCATAAACATATATATATATATATATATATATATATATATATATATATATATATATATATATATATATATATATATATATATATATATATATATATATATATATATATATATATATATATATATATATATATATATATATATATAAACAAAACAAAAGGAAACCTTGATAAAAAGATGACTGAATATTGCCTATTATTCTTATTTATATTGATAATTTAAAAGCTAAATATGCATCGATCTAAGAATTTATTTAAGAGCTTTACTCTAAATCAGTCTTACTCTAGCATCATAATTCAAGAGAGACCTAAGAAAAAATACTCCGTAAAAAAATTTATTCTATTAATATATCAAAAATTGAACATAAAGTAAAGGTAATTCTCTCTCTCTCTCTCTCTCTCTCTGTCTCTCTCTCTCTCTCTCTCTCTCTCTCTCTCTCTCTCTCTCTCTCTCTCTCACTGCTGTAAAAATCTTTCTTTCCTCTCAAACTCTTCCTTGGTTGCAGAAACAAGAGAGTCAGAATTAAAAATATAAATAAAAAGTCTGGCAGTATTTCTAGTCCAACTAATCATTCCAGACAAACTTTTCCAGGCCGCAAAATTAAAGAAAGTGAGAAAAAGTTAGCGCCGTCCATTCTTTTCCATCTTGCTCACTTGTGCTTTCTCTCTCTCTCTCTCTCTCTCTCTCTCTCTCTCTCTCTCTCTCTCTCTCTCTCTCTCTCTCTCTCTCTCTCTCTCTGCTTCAGGAAACACACAAACTTTAGCATAATCAGTATTTATGATTCAAGATGGTGAGCCAGAAACGTGAAACAAAACAAGTGTAATTCATGCACTTGTAAAAATTAAACAAGGACATGAAATGTACATATCATTATAAAGGAGAAGCTATCACTGTTATTATTATTATTATTAAGAGGAGAACGAAGGTACCTTAGATGCTGGGAAATAAAGAAAAAATATAAGTAAAACTTTATGAAAGAAAGCATGAAAGTATGAAAATGGGTAAAAGAGACCGGAAAAGAAAACCTAACTGTAATAATGACGACAGTGACGACGACGACAACGATGATGATGATGACGATGATGATGATGATGATGATGATGATGATGATGATGATGATGGGAAAAAAAAAACAAAAAAAAACAAAATAAGAAGACAATAACAAACAAAAATCACTCAACCGCAAACGAAAATGACAAAAAAAAAAAATAAATAAATAAAATAAAATGAACAGATAAAACGAAACAGCGGTGAAATCCAGACACTAAAACAGCACAAATCAACACAGGCAGCGGTGAGCGAAACAAGACTTCAGCAGTACACATGGCGGTGACTGGCGGTGACTGCTTACTTGGGAGAGAGAAGTGCGCGGTACGTGAGGGCGCACCGTAAGTACCGTAAACACCTGACGTCGGGGTACACGCTGGGTCAGGTGCGCGCTAATGAAGAGGAACGCGGGACTAAGGAACCAATTACGTCTTGGAAGGTCAGCACTTGCCTTCATTATGACGAATCACCGCGTTAAGCCAGACCCTTCCGGAGCCGCGCATGACGGAGGCGAGAGAGGTGGGAGGCGGAGGGGAAAGGAAGTCGAAGGGAGGAAGGCGGGGAAAAAAAAAAAGGCAAGGAAGGAGGAGGGCGGAGGACAGATGGGGAGGGGAAAGGAAGGCGCAGTGAGCAATGATTATTTTTTTTTCTTTAATGTTGGCAGGAATCTTTCATTTGTTTTAGTTATACGTTCATTTCTGAGGCTGGAATTTGTTAGTGGAATGGAACAATGTGTCTGTGTCTGTATGTGTGGCTGGATGAGTGTGTGTGTGTGTGTGTGTGTGTGTGTGTGTGTGTGTGTGTGTGTGTGTGTGTGTGTGTGTGTGTGTGTGTGTGTGTGTGTGTGTGTGTGTGTGTGTGTGTGTGTGTGTGTGTGTGTGTGTGTGTGTGTGTGTGTGTGTGTGTGTGTGTGTGTGTGTGTGTGTGTGTGTGTGTGTGTGTCCCATGGAATTTGCATTTTCCTATTTTTAGTCCGAGTCTTGCGTGTGGCAAAAATATGTAAGGAAGGACTAAGAGGAATATCACCGCTGATAAAAGAAAAAAAAAGTAAGGGTGGAGATGCATTTGGTATATACAAGGCACATCAAAGTGAAGCATATACATAGATTATTTCTACATTTGTATTCGTATTTGTCTTGCTATCTCCTCCCTCCTCGCTGTCTCAAATCCCTCCCTCCTTCCCTTTTTCCTTCCTTCGTTCTTCCCTTCCTTCACTCCTTACTCCGCCAACGCCTGCCCAAGTCTCAAAACAAAGCTACAAACGCCTAAACAATAAAGTAACCACCTTTACGAGTCTGATTTGTTTTCTGCTTGACTTTCCCCAGAGCACTCTACAATTTAGGAACGTAAATAAGAGCAAGAAAAGGAGGGAAGGATGGAGAAAAGGAAGGAAGGAAGGAAGGAAGAACGCAGCAGTGCCCTCCTCCGCCCAACTCCCGTCCCGCCCTCCTGTCTGCTTCACCTCCGCATTGCTGTCACCTTACTCACCGCCACCCACTCCAAGCTCTCCATATACTTAACACCTGTATGCTGTAGGAGTATCTGGAGGGGTATCAAGACAACTAAGAAACTAAACTGGGTATTGTTTTCATTCTTCTCCTGTAGTGTCCTTTGGGGAGATGCGCTAAGAGTTTTTTATTTATTTCCTTTTTGTTATCTACTTTTTATGTGCCTCGTTCTCACTTCATAAGTATCAAGACACCTCAAGAATTAAACTGCCCTATTGTTTTCATTCATCTCCTCTGGTTTCTCTTTTTAGGAACAGCATTACGGGATTTCTTTTTATTTATTTTTTGGAATATGTTTTTGTTCCCCCTGTTTTCATGTATTAACGCGTACAAAAAGAGTTAACTGTTACCGGAGTCACAGATAAAGATGGTAAGGTTAAACTGTCAAGGGGAGTAATTTTTTAGACAGTGTGGGCTGTGTGTGTGTGTGTGTGTGTGTGTGTGTGTGTGTGTGTGTGTGTGTGTGTGTGTGTGTGTGTGTGTGTGTGTGTGTGTGTGTGTGTGTGTGTGTGTGTGTGTGTGTGTGTGTGTGTGTGTGTGTGTGTGTGTGTGTGTGATAAAACCATAAACCGTTCTGATAATACAGACACAGATACGCTTAGACAGAAACCGTCACAAAGATCAATACCAACACACACACACACACACACACACACACACACACACACACACACACACACACACACACACACACACGGCAAGAGGCAGAAAGCGATGCACGGAGACGTTTATTATGACATGAACTATGGTGGTGGCAGGAATGACTCTCTCTCTCTCTCTCTCTCTCTCTCTCTCTCTCTCTCTCTCTCTCTCTCTCTCTCTCTCTCTCTCTCTCTCTCTCTTACCCATATAACACAACCTGAGTACTACCACCACCTGGGTCTCTCCTCCTCCTCCTCCTCCTGCTGCTGGTACACTTGTATGGATGGTGATGGGCTTTGGGTGTCACTTAGGGCATGATGGAGAGACCTGCGTGGTGGACTTAATATAAATAGACCACGTCAGGCCACCACGCTATTAGGGGCTGATACTATTAAGATTGCTCAACGTATGTACCTGTTACTGTACCCCCTTCCCTCCTTGGTACCTTCCACACCTCCCTGGTATCACTCCCACCCTCCTTTCCTTCGAAGACCATAGCTTCTTTTTATCTGTATCGATCTCTCTCCTTTACCTTCCTTTAATATGGTGCTTTGGTCCTTTGGTTCACTTTTCCTCATGTCGTTCCAATGGTGTTATAGATTGGGTGTTATTATAGACGTGAATTTTATGTATTTGCATTTTTTGGTTTCCTTATTTATTCTTTTGTTTTCTTTTTTTTTTCGCTTCCTATTTTGTTATTTTTCATTCTCTTTCCTGTTGTCTTTGGTTTGTCAAGTCTTTGTTTCCGCTTGTTCCTTTCGTGTCTCCTCTCTCTTCTTTTGTCTCTCGCGTTCCATTTGCTTCGTCCGTCCTTCCGCCTTCCTTTTCTCTCCCTTTTTCCATTCTTCTTCTTTCCGCCTCATTTTCCGCCTAACTTTCTGCTTCGCTGCAACTTTCCCACTCACACTCACACACACACACACACACACACACACACACACACACACACACACACACATTCCTTTTTCCATTTACCTTCCTTTCTCTCTTCATTTCCCTTCTTTAACTTCCTTTTACTTACATTTTCTCTCTCTCTCTCTCTCTCTCTCTCTCTCTCTCTCTCTCTCTCTCTCTCTCTCTCTCTCTCTCTCTCTCTCTCTCTCTCTCTCTCTGCTTCCTCCTTGTTGTTCTCTCTCTCTCACTTTTTTATTTTCTCTTAAACTTCTCTCTTAGTTTCACAGTGGAGTTTCGTGGTTTATGATTGGGAGAGAGAGAGAGAGAGAGAGAGAGAGAGAGAGAGAGAGAGAGAGAGAGAGAGAGAGAGAGAGAGAGAGAGAGAGAGAGAGAGAGAGAGAGAGAGAGAGAGAGAGAGAGAGAGAGAGAGAGAGAGAGAGAGAGAATTCTGGAAAAAGAGGTCGTCAGTGATATTGAAAATAACAAAATAATTCTACGATTCACTTCCTCTCCCCCCATCTCTCTCTCTCTCTCTCTCTCTCTCTCTCTCTCTCTCTCTCTCTCTCTCTCTCTCTCTCTCTCTCTCTCTCTCTCTCAACAGCCCATGCTACTCATCTTATAGAACTTCCTCTTCCTTTTATTTCCCACCCCACTCTTCTTTTCTTTTAATACCATTTTTACCAATCCATCTCCTCCTCCTCCCCCAGCATCCCTTTCACCCACACCCCACTCATCCCTCCCATCCCTCCTCCCCCTTCACCCACGATGCTCAAATATAAACTGTGAGGTGTCGGGAAACAATCTTGGTCCTGGGGTGTTTGTCGGACACACACACACACACACACACACACACACACACACACACACACACACACACACACACACACACACACACACACAGAGGAGAAAGATGGGTGTCACGTGACGTTCACTATTCTATACTATTATAATTACCAAAATACCAGTTTTTCCTAATGATAAATGGATGAAAAGTCTGAAATTTGAGTGAAGAAATATGTATCTCCAACCAAACACACACACACACACACACACACACACACACACACACACACACACACACACACGGGAGGAGCAAATAAGCACCTTTTCCGAGTCAGGACGGCGTGGAAGGTTCGTCAATATTTAGCTTTTGATAATCCACCGCTCTGGCTCCAATCAAGGCTACCTAAAGAAAACCCCTCCATACACACACTCTCTCTCTCTCTCTCTCTCTCTCTCTCTCTCTCTCTCTCTCTCTCTCTCTCTCTCTCTCTCTCTCTCTCCTCCCACGGTAGGAATATTAGATCCAGGACCCCCGCTGCGCCTCCCAGACGACCTTCCCCTCAAGCACTGATGATTTAGATAAACAATTAACGTACAAATATGAGTTACAGGGTTGAAGGGAGCGACGGGTTAATGGGGAGAAGTGGGAGGGTGAAGGAGGGAGGAGTGACGTTCCTTCATCTCCTCTTTCCTTCCTTCCTTCCTTCCTTCCTATCGTCATACCTTCATATCTCTCAGTTTTTTCTCTTCTTACTTATCTTATTCTCTCTTTGTCCCTACTTTTTCCTCCTGTTCATTCCAATGTATTACTTTCATTTCTTACTTATTTATGTCTCCTGTTTGTTTCTATTTTTCTTCTCCATTTCTTCTCTATCATTCCTGTCTATCCTGTCCCTTCGTTCTATCATTCTTCCTGCTTTTACCCTTTCCTCTTTTCTTAATTATCTTATCAGCATCTTCGTTTGTTCCTATGTTTTCTTCCTTCAAACCTTTTCTATTACTCCCCCATCTTACTTATGTTATTCTTTGTTTGTCACTATTCGATTTTTTTTATCATGCATATATCTTTTTTTTGCATGCATATATATTACTCCTCTCCTTTCGTCCCTATCCTCCTCTTTGCCCGTTTCCTCTGCCTCTCCATTACCTGTCCCCGCCACCCACCTCCGTCCAGATATCAAGGTTGGGGTGGCCAGGTGAGGGTGGCCTGCCCAAACACCCCGAGGGACAAGCCACAGATAATCTTTCCTCCCTCCATCATGTGTGTGTGTGTGTGTGTGTGTGTGTGTGTGTGTGTGTGTGTGTGTGTGTGTGTGTGTGTGTGTGTGTGTGTGTGTGTGTGTGTGTGTGTGTGTGTGTGTGTGTGTGTGGGGTGCAATTTATATATTTCTCTTTCACTGTAGCCTGTAACATAATATCTCTTACCTTACTAAGAACACTTGGAGGCATTATATTCTTAACTGTACAGCTCATTCTTTTTAATTAACTGAGCCCTATTAGCCACTTCTTTCGTTTTGCCTTCCTGTTCTCATCCACACACTACAAAACGATCCAGTGAAACAAACTCCACACAAGCGACCAAAGACTGGAAACTCAACGCTTCCTACACTCACCACCAAGACTTGCACTCTTAAAGACTTCATTCCCTAACCAAGATTATTTTCAAAGGCCACAAAAATTATTAATTCGGTTTTTTTAGGTGTTTTTTTCCCGGCTGGCGGTATATAATTCTTGTTAAACTATCGCAGGAATCATGAAAACACTCTTGAGAACCCTAATAGTCTTCACTGGAGCCTGTTATATATAGAGGCGATCAGACGGCGAAACATTTAGGAA
>NC_087161.1:22643522-22651022 GCF_035594125.1 Scylla paramamosain | reverse complement strand
TTAGGAGTAAATGAGGAAAGAAAATAGTATATACAAGTTTCTATCCTGTTTTATCCTATGATTCTCTGACTATTCATTCGAAGCAAAATTAACAGGATAAAAAAAATATGTCCTGGCATAGAAAATAACGATAATTCTCTCAACTATATTTCTATTCTTACTTTACGCTATGACCTTCCACTTTATCGCACTACAAACTACTACCAACATGAAAACTGCAACGAAAAAAAAAGGATATCTAAAATACAAAAAAAAAAAAAAATCTGAATAAACCAAACGACAACCTGGCAGATAAATTAAAAACCCTCCGAGCAAAGAATACTACTTTGTCTCAATTTCTTACCGTGACAAAGCTCAATTACACTCACATTAAGCGCCTTGTGTGTCCCAGTTACGCGCTTACCTGAAAAGAGAAAGAATAAAAACACTTAACATGTAACAATGAAACACTAATAATAGTAGCAGTAGTTCGCAGTAGTAGCAGCAGTGGTGGTGGTGGTGGTGGTGGTGGTGGTGGTGGTGGTGGTGTTGGTGTAAGCGATTGGCGAGGTAATGAAAGTTAAGACGGGGAGGGAAATTGAGGCCTTGTGAGACAGAAGAGGTAAGTGAGAGCGGGAATCAAGGAGAGGAGAGGAAAGATGAAAGAGGAAAGGGAAGAAGAGAACGTGACGGTGGCGAGGAGTAATGATTAACTGCGGAAGGAACAATATTGTTTCTCTTTCTCTCTCTCTCTCTCTCTCTCTCTCTCTCTCTCTCTCTCTCTCTCTCTCTCTCTCTCTCTCTCTCTCTCTCTCTCTCATTAAAGGTGAAACATGGACTCGCCCTGCTAATCAGACCAGCATGATTTGGGTCACGTCATTCTTAAGACTCATAACAATGGAATTTATTGAGTTATTGAATTATCCCTAGTATTTATGCATTAGTTTCCTTTCACTGCACGACCCTCATTATGGCGCATCCCGCTTAAGTACACACTCTACTGACGATCGATGCGGTGAAATAGCTTTGGAAAACAACAATAAATAACAAAACACGTGGATAATCCAAAAGAAATATCATGATTGTTCATCCGGACTTCACTCTCTTCTTCACCGATAGAATAATGGTATTCCGAGGAGGTCACAATTACGTTTAATATACTGCCCCTTGCGAGAATTTATGTCCACCTTTATCTTTACAGGACAAGTTTTTCCTCCGCTTCTTTTTATAAAGCCATTACATTTTTTTTTACTCTCATATTCCACTTGCGTAACAGATATAAACAGTCATTTAGAAGCCATCTATTCTCCCACCTTACTCATCCTTAAATATAGCCTTCTAAGTGTACATTTCATCCCTTTATTAGAGAGAGAGAGAGAGAGAGAGAGAGAGAGAGAGAGAGAGAGAGAGAGAGAGAGAGAGAGAGAGAGAGAGAGAGAGAGAGAGAGAGAGAGAGAAATATGGATGGTGGGAGGTGTAAGATAAGGAAAACGCGAGCCTAAGTTTGTTGATTTATTATTATTGCACAAGCCGATAATATTATAGGTATTGGTTCTGTATATCGAGTAATAATTCGCAGAAATGATATGTGTGGAGCAGAAATAAGTGGTGGCAATTACGTCATTTGTAGTGGTAAAAGAGGGAGTACTTTTCCTTCTTCTAAACCTAGAACACATTATAAAAATTAACTTGGAAGAGGTTAAAGGCAATTCACGCTCTGCTCTCGTTACTGTATTTCTTTCTGCTTTACACAATTTTTTTTCTTTGATAGTTTCAGAGTCACTTTTCTCTTCTTGTATTTCTTTTTACTTACTTTTTTTTCACGTTGCGGTAAACATCTTATTATATATATATATATATATATATATATATATATATATATATATATATATATATATATATATATATATATATATATATATATATATATATATATATAAAGAACACGTGCTTTAAATCTAACTTTTCACTTCCTAAAGATGAAAATATTTCGACCATTAGTCTTCTTTTCATCTTCAGAACACAAATTCACACTTTTTTTCAGTCTGGTTCCCTCAAGACGTGAACAGGTTTTCTCGGCTTTGTGATTCTGTGTTGCTCTTTTTCCTTCCCGGCAAAAAAAAAAAAAAAAAAAAAAAGCGAGTTTAAGAGAACACTGTAATTGTGCTTTACTGCATCCGCCTCGCTACACTTGCTGCCCTCTGCTGCATGTGCTGTAAACCTGTGTATGTGTACCAGTGTGTTAAAAGATGCTTTCAAGACGGAGACTGCCTCCATACGTATTATGGGTACATTTGTATACTAAAAATTACTTTAACCGCATTCTGTCAAGGGAAAGCTAATTAACAGTATAAGTCTAAGTGATTTGCTTATCCATTAAATAATTTATTTTCTTTACTTTTATGAGATTCTATGCTCTTATTTTCAACTCTTCACTATATTGGAATGGCATTTAGATAAACCCCTTAAAAGGCAACGAGACAAATAAACACCTAAAACTGCCTACAGAATATAGAAATAACAAATAACAGCAACAACAAAAAATAACAAAACAGTTAAAGACATACAAATATAAAATAAAAGTTGAACCCCCCCCCCACACACACACACAGACACACACAGCGCTTCCCCATATAGGTCAGTCACATAACAGGGCGGGATTAGCGCAGGCCCCCGAACAAAGCCCTGCCCTCAGTCCTCGGCCGCTAGCCAGCCAGGAGCCGGGGAGAGGGAGAGAGACGGATAGAGGGAGAGGGACTTAGCTGCAATGTGACCGATGGTGTGTTTGTCCGTATTGATTACTGCTTATGGTGGAGAGGTGGAGGAGGAGGTGGACGGGTGGAGGAAGTAGTGGAAGGCAATATTGTAGTGGATGGTGGGGCTGGAAAGGTAGAGGATGTAGTGGTATTAATGGTGGAGAGGTGAGGGGAGTGAAAGAGGGAGTGGAGGATAGTGTGGTGGATGATGAGGGTGGATAAGAGGCGGAGGTGTGGGTAAGAGACTGTGGTATGGTGGTTGGTGAAGGTGGAGAGGTGGAGGATGCAATGGTGGTGGTGGTGGTGGTGGTGAACATAACATTACACTGATCCAAATTGCGCTCGAGACGAGACCAATGGCGGGGAAGCTAATAGTCCCGTATAGCATCAGACGTCGCTTGGTTCTTCTCGGGTGCTTTTGGTATATGCGTAACTAGTGCTGCGAAAAACGGTATACGCATAGGAAGGCATCTATACTACCTTTTTCTTGCCGCCCTCTATTGTTACCAGCATCGTTATCGTCACTAAAAAACATTAACATCAAATTACATGTTCCCTATTTCTTTTCACTGGATTATTTTCCTTCTTCGGCATGCTATTTTCTTTTCTTGTTTTCCATTTTCTTTTCCCTGCATTTAATTTTCCAACCCCTGTTTTCTTTTTCTTCTACCAATTCCTCCTCCTTCGTATCTTCCTTTTTTTTCTTCTTCTTTCTTACACTTCCCATTTTCTTCTTCTTCTTCTTCTTCTTCTTCTTCTTCTACTTCACATTCGTCTTCTTATATTTGTTGGTCTCCTCCTCCTTCTTTTCTTCTTAATTTTCTTCTTTTTCTTCTTTCCATATTTCTTCCACTTCCCCTCCACTTCCCCTTCTCTTCTTCTTCTACTCCATATTCGTCTTCTTGTTGTTGTTCTGCTCCCTCCTCCTCTTCCTCCTCCTCTGCTTGTGTACGGGAGCCGGGAACAAGGGGTCAGAGGCAGGATTACGCACGCTTGTTGTTCATGGTCTTTGTTTCCGTGATTGGGCCGCGGGTCCTGGCGGGTCCTGGCGGCGGCGTGGTCAAGGGGTTACGAGAGGCGTTCTCCCCCTCCACCCAGCGTTACCTGAAGGGCGTGGTGGGGTGCATACCTTGGGAAGGGAAGGTAGGAGGGAAGGAGAAAGGAAGAGGTTATCAAAGAGGAACAGTAGGGAAGAGGAGGATTACATAGGAAACAAGGAAAAGCAATGGAATGAAATGATTGATGGATGGCCTTGAACAACAACAACAACAACAACAACAGCAACAGTCGTCTCCGTTCTAAATCATAAATCTATATTCTAAACTCATCCTTTATTATTCACTACCTCTATATCTTTCGTCGTAACTCTGAAATGTTGCTGCTTCTCTTCCAACATCTCCTTTTTCTCCTCCTCCTCCTCCTCGAAGCAAGAGGCGGCCAGCTGTCTACTTTCTATTAATAATGCATGCTTTTCTTAACGCCTCGGATTACAATTAGCAATAAGGCGTGTGCAGGATTCGATTGCTGGCTGGCCGTGTCTCGCCCCGCCCATGACTGACCTCCCGGAACCTCCTGCCCTTACATAACATTCCAGCGTCATCACCGTCACCATGCTTCTTATTAAACGAAATCATTGGGTCTTAATAGAAAAAATATATATATTACACGAACTAAACTACAGCGTATCCCTACATTTCTTTCCAGATCCATGCATACAAGAACAAATCAATCCCCCAATACATATAAACATGAATTCGAGATTGTATTATATTGCTTTCTATTAAACTATAATGAATAAACGTTTCAACATTAGAAAACCATTAAATTAAAGTTTCCTTGTCCCACGCTCTCCCTCCAAGAGAGAGAGAGAGAGAGAGAGAGAGAGAGAGAGAGAGAGAGAGAGAGAGAGAGAGAGAGAGAGAGAGAGAGAGAGAGAGAGAGAGAGAGAGAGAAAAGGGAGGGGGTAGAAGACTAATTTCCAACGCATAACTTGATGTGAAAAATCCGCGTTCCCATGCCAGACATAGATCCGAATTTCCAGGTGACAGCCAGACATCCAAACCACTTGACCACTTTGGAATGCGCCTTTCACTTTACTTGTCCTTTATTCTTGGCCCTTTCCACGCACAAAATATCATACAAAAATACACATCAGACTATCCTACACAAGAGTTCCTACAAAATATAATCTACAGTCTATATATCTAATGAACAGACATTTCGATGTTATCTGTTGCCCTCCCTCACGTTTTATCAAATAAGAAATACCTTACAAAAATATACACGTACACCCTACAAGAAATAATATACCTTGACTTTACCTATTCCCTACTTCTCTCCCTTCCACACATCATATACTCCATATACACACTGTATTCGTACATGAAAACCCTGAAAAAAGCACACAAATTCACAATCATATAAAAAAAAATCATAACTCTACATGAAATAACCTATAAAAAATACCATGAATCAAAATATATGGACAATAACATCCTACACATGAAAGCCTGAAAAGAAATATACGAGTACTTCCAACACACAGACGGACATAAAAAAATACCTTAAATTCTGCACAAAACTCAAGGCATAAATCAAGGTTCTCATTTACCCAGCTTATCTATTTTCCTGATCCCTTGCCTTCCTTCCACCTCTTGAATGCGAACCCTGAAGCCTCCGTCACACCTGCTTAGCGCATTCCACACCCACCCCATATTTGACTCCACATCTGACCCGTATGCAGCCACACGCACTCACTGCCCCTCACTCCACGCCCACGTTCACACCATCCACCCCACACCGCCGCTGCCCGCCCGTCTTACCTTACTCCACACACATCCACAAAAAGAATGCCCGCCACTCCTGGAGCCCAGCAGGTGGTTCATTAAGGTAAAATGCCTCGTTGATTTGTTTCTTAAGTACGAGTCGTCTCACAAAAACCCCATTAGAGGACCACAATTCGCTATATTCTTCCATAAAACAGTGATTAATTAAATGAGAGTTTGATACTACGTTCTCTCTCTCTCTCTCTCTCTCTCTCTCTCTCTCTCTCTCTCTCTCTCTCTCTCTCTCTCTCTCTCTCTCTTATACCAGTACTTTTTTTTCTCTCTCTCTCTTATACCAGTACTTTTTTTTCTTTCTTTTTCATTAACTTATTTTTCAGTACCAAAACCTTTCTGTAAGTCAAGATTTTACCTAATATTTAATACCCAAATAAATACAAGCGCGCGCGCACACACACACACACACACACACACACACACACACACACACACACACACACACACACACACACAGCTGCGGGCGGCGAGGGTCAGGGCACACACAGTACGGCGCCTCATTTCAGGTCAATCTCGGGTTAATGAAGAACCAAAAGACCTAAGGAAACAAAGGGCTGACCTCGGGATGACAGCTGACCTCAACGCCCACCCACGGGAGGTTAGACGTAGGGAGGAGGGGTCAGGAAAGGGGGATGATGGGTAGAGAAAGGGTGAGGAGGGAAGGGGAGGTATAGAAGCGTGGTTCCGCCTTCTATCACCATTATCATCTACCCCTTGTCCTCTTAAGCCCTCATTTTCTTCCTTCCTATGTTACTTTCCCTTCCTCTCTACCATCCAGCTGTCAAAAAGGGACGTTAAACATGTTTCTAGTGTCTGGATGTGTTGGTTTGTGTAGTTCATATAAGTGTAGCATCCATGATTTTTTTTTTTTTTTCCGTTTTCATTGTTTTCATCACATGTTGTCCCGAACTGAATCCGTGTCGAGTAAATCAGGATCTTCTTGTGATGTAACTCTCTCTCTCTCTCTCTCTCTCTCTCTCTCTCTCTCTCTCTCTCTCTCTCTCTCTCTCTCTCTCTCTCTCTCTCTAAGTAACTGATAATCTTTAATTTCCGGAGCTATGGTGAAACACGAGATACGAAGAAAAAAATAATCATAACCCACAAGTTGGTGTCAGTCACAAGTCTTACGGCATTGAGAAAGTTTCATCTTAGTTGTTCATTTACTTATGAAAAGAAAACTTACTATGGAAATATGCGAGGCCATTGTTGTTGTTCTGTTCCTTCCTCCTCAAAACATTTACTTTTTCATTCTTCTTCCTAACGGCAAGTAGGAGGATGGCCACACACACACACACACACACACACACACACACACACACACACACACACACACACACACACACACACATGCAACCGCCACTCGTTACGGGAACAGAGCCGCTGGAGAGGAAGGCGCCGTGACAACAGAGAAGCTCCGGGTCACGACAACAGGACACTCAATACCCAAGTGTTCCACAGGCTCCCCTTCCGCCGGGTCGAAGTCAGCCACGCGTGAGATGGAGGGAAAGCAATACGTGAGAAAAGGAGAGAGTTGGCTGGAGATGAAGATACAGATAGATACAGATAAAGATATTGATAAAAAAAAAAATAGATCGAGATAAATATAGGTAAAGATATAGATAAAGAAAATAAATATAGATCCAGATAGATTTAGATCAGTATCTGAAGAAAAAAGGAAGTGAGGAAAAATATTTATGGAATGTGAATGTAAAAAAAAAATATTTCGAAACGATGATTATAATAAAACGAAATCACATAATCAATCAAGAAATTAATGAAAACAGAAAATTCCATCAATTCACAAAAAAAAGATATATATATATATATATATATATATATATATATATATATATATATATATATATATATATATATATATATATATATATATATATATATATATATATATATATATATATATATAT
>NC_087161.1:22588522-22636022 GCF_035594125.1 Scylla paramamosain | reverse complement strand
TCTCTCTCTCTCTCTCTCTCTCTCTCTCTCTCTCTCTCTCTCTCTCTCTCTCTCTCTCTCTCTCTCTCTCTCTCTCTCTCTCCCTCTCTCTTTTCCAGTCATCAATTTCACCATATATTATCATAAATTTCTTGTTGCGTTCACTTGTTATATGCCTTCAAAAGATACACGCCTTTTATTCTTTACTCATTCTTTTGTTGATATCTTTTTACAACACTAAATCACGGAGTAAATACTGCTCGCTGGCACATTTCCTCAGCCACCAAACCATCCACGCCTTCCTGAAACCTTCCTTTCTTATACTAAATTATGCAAACGGCTTCCTCTTATGTTTTTTTCCCTTCCAATTTTATCCTCTTAATCACATTCTCCCATCTTTATTCTATTCTTTCCTCATTCTCTCTTCCGCACGAACGATCGGAAAGTATTTCACTCATTCACTTTTTTTTTGTCTTCTCTGTTCTACATCTTTTCCCTTCTCCCTCTTTTTCTCCCTTCATCACCCTCTCTCACCACTAAGCTCTTTTCTTCCCCCTTCCTGCTCTCCCCATTCATACCCAGATCAGTGGCCGCAAAAGGGGTATTAAGGCCCCGCGACCCGTCCCCCTTTCCCCCGGGTATGGGGAATGTGGTGGGATTGGAGGACAGAGAAGGAGATGAGGATTTACTGGTGTCCTGGCAAACACAAACACAGAAGTAGACGGGTGACTGGGCACAGACAGAGACAGGCAGGGGACAGAGAGGCAGGGAGGTTGAGAATGAAAAGGAGGGAAGAAGGCAGGCACATGCATCCCAAGCTCTCATTCACACACACATGCACACACACACACACACACACACACACACACACACACACACACACACACACACACACACTTGCATGTTCGTACCATATACTTAAGATTTGTAATTTGCATGTAAATTTAGGTGTACCAATTCCTTCTTGATAATTTGCAAGTAAATTACTGCATATTATTTTTATAAGCCACGGAAAGCCTTATTATCAAATACGAAAAGTACGTCAATGTTACTATGGTGCTCCGTTAGTGGCGAAAATTACCTAATAAATAATATCATGAAGGTTACGGTCAAAATGTATAAAAAAAATCAAATAATAACAATAATAATAATGATAATAATAATAATAATAATAATAATAATAATAATAATAATAATAATAATAATAATAATAATAATAATAATATTAAAATAATAATAATAATAATAATAATAATAATAATAATAATAATAATAAATATAATAATAATAATAATAATAATAATAGAAAAATAATAATAATGATAATAATAATAAAACAATAATAATAATAATAATAATAATAATGATAATAATAATAATAATAATGAAATAATCATTATTACTATTATTGGTATTATTATTATTTTTCTTTTTATTATTATTATTATTATTATTATTATTATTATTATTATTATTATTATTATTATTAAAGTTTTTACTTCCATTATTGCCATTACTATAAAATAACTTATAACTTACCAGAGTGCACGGTATGATTGTTATTATTATTATTATTATTATTATTATTATTATTATTAGTAGTAGTAGTAGTAGTAGTAGTAGTAGTAGTAGTAGTAGTAGTAGTAGTAGTAGTAGTAGTAGTAGTAGTAGTAGTAGTAGTAGTAGTAGTAGTAGTAGTAGTAGTAGTAGTAGTAGTAGTAGTAGTAGTAGTAGTAGTAGTAGTTGCTGCTGCTGCTGCTATCGTTGTAGCAGTATTAATAGTAGTATAGTAGTAGCAGCATCGTATTGAAAATAGTAGCAGCACTAATAGTAGCAGCAGTAGCAGCAGCAATAGTAGCAACAGAAAATCGGCAATAACAATTTCCCTTCGATTATAAATAAACATACATTATTGCTCACTGCCTGACACTAAACTGGCTTATCGAGTATTTACGCCTTCGCTCCAATACATTTATAATCGTCATTCGAAATGCCTCTCTGCTAATCAAATTATTTCACCATTACCATCACAAAGAATCACGCCCCAGCATTAGGGAGACTCGCCGGCGTCACTGGAGCGGCATGAGGGGCTTAGCACTGCACGCCCCATCACCTGGCCTCACCTGCCCCGTTATGGCTGACTCGCTCCGCTCATTAACCATCAGATTAAAAGAACAAAATAACAGCCACTTAATGCAACTTTCAATTAGAAATACTAATATATACCATTATCCACGCTCATGTATCTCTCTCTCTCTCTCTCTCTCTCTCTCTCTCTCTCTCTCTCTCTCTCTCTCTCTCTCTCTCTCTCTCTCTCTCTCTCTCACGCACACGCACACGCACACCCTGGACCATTAACAAAAGACAAAGCCAAAAGAAGCACAAAGCACAAGAAAGTGAGACCAATTAAGTACAAGTCAAGCGAAATAAACACAAGCAACACCAAGACTATAAAATAAAACACAAATGCGATCAAGTTCCCCTAACAACAGTGAGTGAGTAAACCAATAAAAAGAAAGATAAAGTGAGTAAAGGAATATCTAATAAATACATACGAGCACATCCATCTACACATACATACATACATGAATGAATAAATACATACATACATACATACATACATAAATAAATGAAATGGAAAGAAAAGATTATTGGACAGTCAATTAAACTATATAAGTAAATAATAAAACAAATACATGCATGTAATACAAATAAGTAAACATAATACGTTAAATACATCAAATTATACATCACACCCTACACTGAAAGGCAGGCAAGAGAAAGTTTAATTAAAATGACTACAATAAATAAAAAAAGAAAATACAAAAATACAGACACACGAAAAAAAAGTAATAAAAAAAAGTACCTCGAGGAAACAAACTCGTCTTACTGGGAAAAGAATCAGCAGTTTATTTCCTTGCACTGAGTTAATGTGTCCTGTTCTTCACGAGTTTAGTGCGTGGTCTCGGAGTCTCGTTAGCACCAACCTGCCCGCCATCCTGCAGTTAACCTTGATTCTCCTCCTCCACTTGAACGTTTAGTGCATGCACAGACGAAGCTAGTAACACTCTCTCTCTCTCTCTCTCTCTCTCTCTCTCTCTCTCTCTCTCTCTCTCTCTCTCTCTCTCTCTCTCTCTCTCTCTCTCTCTCTCTCGTACACACACGTATTATTGTCTTTTCATCTCCCCACTTCCTTCTTTGTCGTTTCGTAATCAATTAGTGACTCTCTCTCTCTCTCTCTCTCTCTCTCTCTCTCTCTCTCTCTCTCTCTCTCTCTCTCTCTCTCTCTCTCTCTCTCTCTCTTGCCTCGGTCCCGCAAAAGCATAACCGTCGTTGCGCTGAATATCAATGCAACAGAATTACTTTACTAATGAGATCGGAGATTCCTTTGCTGCCTTCATTCACATCCCCAAGTACAGATTTGCATATACATAACGAGCAGCATCACGTTAGGTCATTTAAGAAGCATATGATTACATTTGCAATACAATACCATTAGATAATTGTATATTTCTTCCTTTCTACTCTATCTACCCACTTAGCCTCAAACTTTCATCACCAAAAATTAAAATAACTTTTTTTTTTTTTCAATACCACTACTATTTCATCATAGTATATTTCTTCATTCTTGATTAGCAGTCCACTCAAATACTATTCACTCTCTATTCCTACTTACCAAAAATTACTATCTTTCTGTTTTTTTTTTTTTTTATTATTATTTTCAATACAATACCAGTATATAATTATTTTTTTCTTATCTATTCTCTCCACCCACTCACTACTTACTCTCTCTCTCTTCCATCTTACCAAAAAATTCATATATTTTCGTTGTTTTCTTTCCTTCCTTTTCCAAATTTCCTGCAGCATTACTAAATGGCCATAAACTTCTGCATTTAATTTGTAACCGAATTATTAACAATATACTTGTAATTTCACGCCGTAATTTCGATCAAAGAAATATACGAAAAACCACGATGAGTATTTCGTATTGTAATCATCTTCGTGTAATTAAAACTCGCCGATTTAAATCACCAGAGAGAAAGGCGTTCACTATTCCCGTGTATTTGCATTTCTTGTGTGACCTTAGCGGGGTTGCGGGAGGAGGGAGGGAGGGGGAGGGGGAGGGGGAGGGGGATGGGTAGGGAGAGAGAGAGAGAGAGAGAGAGAGAGAGAGAGAGAGAGAGAGAGAGAGAGAGAGAGAGAGAGAGAGAGAGAGAGAGAGAGAGAGAGAGAGAGAGAGAGAGAGAGAGAGAGAGAGAGGAGGCTATCTTGATGCAGGTGGGTGTGAAACTAATTAGTGCACAGGTAACGCTGGAGTACACTTAGGAATTAAGGAGGATGAGAGAGAGAGAGAGAGAGAGAGAGAGAGAGAGAGAGAGAGAGAGAGAGAGAGAGAGAGAGAGAGAGAGAGAGAGAGAGAGAGAGAGAGAGAGAGAGAGAGAGAGAGAGAGAGAGAGAGAGAGAGAGAGAGAGAGAGAGAGAGAATTACCATGGATGATCGAGAAAAGAAAAGGAAAACGAAAGGTATGTAAAAACTTGCAAAAATAAGACAATTGTGAAAATGAAACGAAAAAGAACAAAAGAAATAAGAAGAGAAGAAAAAAGAAAATAAGAAGGAAAATTTGAGGAGGAGGAGGAGGAGGAGGAGGAGGAGGAGGAGGAGGAGGAGGAGGAGGAGGAGGAGGAGGGTGTTACCAGGGCATTACAGGTAAGAAAAGGTGAGGGAGAAAGTGCGTTAGGGCGGAGTGATAGGTGTCAAAATGAGGGAGGTGAGGAAGATGGCAAGAGAGGTGAAGGTGAGAAGACTAGGAAGGAGGAATGAAGGAACACAATAATAATGTAAGAAGAAAACAAGATGAGGAAGATGTGGGGGGGGAATGAATTAGCAGGATGGAAGACGAGGAGGGAAGTGTGTGTGTGTGTGTGTGTGTGTGTGTGTGTGTGTGTGTGTGTGTGTGTGTGTGTGTGTGTGTGTGTGTGTGTGTGTGTGTGTGTGTGTGTGTGTGTGTGTGTGTGTGTGTGTGTGTGTGTGTGTGTGTGTGTGTGTGTGTGTGTGTGTCGCACCTCCTGGGACTGTTTAACTTGTGGGCGCCAAAAAGGGAACATGTCAATTAAGAGAGTCGACCTGACCATTAGGACAAGACCCTCGCGACCACACATTTCCCGGACACACCTCCACCGCAGCCTTCCCTCTCCTTACACCACCACCACCACCCTACACCCCCAACCGCAGCCTTCCCTCTCCTTACACCACCACCACCACCACCACCACCACCATCGCCCATACCTTACCATCACGCCCACTTTAAGAGAACAGAACACACCCTCCTTCATCCAGACCTTTTGCTTCACCTTCCATCTTAAGCCCCACCCCCTTCCCCTTTAAAAAAAAAAAATTCTAATCTATTTTACGTTTTCTTTGCCTAGTACTTTCTTCCGTTATTGTCCCTATCTCTCATTAATTAAGTTCTTATTATCGTTACTCTCTCTCTCTCTCTCTCTCTCTCTCTCTCTCTCTCTCTCTCTCTCTCTCTCTCTCTCTCTCTCTCTCTCTCTCTCTCTCATTAACTTAGCCTAACCTGACTTACCATAACTTAACCTAACCTAGTCCTTCCTACTTTTACTCATTCTCATTCTCACTTGCTCTCTCTCTTGCGTTACCTCTCTCCTTTAAGAATCTTCCCCATCAACTTCTTCCTCCCTCATTATCTTCTTTTTTCTTTCTTCTTCCTCCTTCTCTTTCCTACGCAGCACACGCCCCGCCCCTTACATACTCAAGCACGCCCACACACACGCACATTAATTCCTTGATGAGTTTTACAAAGTTCACCTGACCTCCACCACGCCCTCATTAAACCTTTATACCTCCCCCTTGTCCTGTGTGTCCCCTGTCCCTCCTCCTTCCTTCTTTCTTCTTTCCTCCTTCCTTCCAACTTGTCTTTTCTTTTTTCTTTTCCTTTTGCTCAAGCTCCTCCACCTTTAGCACACCACCACAGTACTACCTCCTGCTTATCCTCCTCCTCCTGCTCATCCTCCTCCTCCTCCTCCTCCTCCTCCTCCTCCTCCTCCTCCTCCTCCTCCTCCTCCTCCACCAACACCACCATACTTCCTTACTCCTCTCTTCTTCCACCTTTCCTTCCCCGTATTCCGTTATTTTTTTACCTATTTTTTTTGTTGTATATACCTTTTTTATTACCCATTGCACTTACAACGGTAGTTATTCTTCTCCTCTTTTCTTGTACATCCTTTTCCCCCTCCTCCTCCTCCTCCTCCTCTTCCTTCTTCTCTTCTTTCTCCTCCTATTTATTTGGTTACTTTTATTTACTTGTTCATAACCGTTCGTTTGTCGTCACTGTCATCACTCTCCTCCTCTTCCTACTACTACTCCTCCTACTCCTCCTCGTCTTCCACTACCCCCACCACCATCACCACCACCACCTTCCTGCCCTAAGCCGCACCGGTCATAACGCTCGGGACCAGGAATTTGACCCAAAGTTTATTACGGTCAATAAAGCGAGGACCTGCCCGCCGCCCTGACGCTGCTCCGGGACTGAATAACCGGGAATATTAGTCTCCCTCGGGAAATAAAGCAGCAGAAAGGCGGTGGGTCGTCCTAATGGGCTTTATGACGACACGAGGCGCTTTTGACGAAGGTTTTTTTTTGTGTGTGTGTCTGTATGAGTGCATGGGGATGGGGGATAGGTAGGGAAGGGTGTGTGTGTGTGTGTGTGTGTGTGTGTGTGTGTGTGTGTGTGTGTGTGTGTGTGTGTGTGTGTGTGTGTGTGTGTGTGTGTGTGTGTGTGTGTGTGTGTGTGTTTGTATTTTGTGTCATCGCATGTGTGGCCGTTCTCTCAATGTCGCAGTATTCATTCCCGAGTCACACACGCACATAAGCGCGCGCGCGCACGCACGCACGCACGCACGCACGCACGCACGTGCTTATGTATTTACTTATTTTAAATTATAATTAAATGGAGAAACATTATTAAGGTTTCCTCGACGCTCTTCTTTCTTATATCTTCCCATTTTAGCTTTCCTCGATATTACTTTCCTTCCCAGAATTCCTATGCTTGTCATTTCCTCACTTACTATACGCCTTAAAATGTTGGCCACGCTATTTTTCTTCCTATTTCATCCAAATTTTCCTCCTTTCCCTTTGCCGTTTTTTTAGGCTTCCTGACTGACATTCCCTCCTTCGCAACCTTTCAACATTTTTTCCTTCCCACTTCCTCCAAAAGACTTTCTTCTCCTTACCTCTTTTTTTTAACCCTCCCATCCCTCTCCCTTCTTCTCCCTCTCTGACATGATTTTTTTTGCCTCCCCTCAAGTTTCCCCTCCGTGACTCCCTTCCTCTCTACCAGCCTCCATCCCCCTCTTCTCCCCTCTCCTTAACTTAGTATCTAATGAATAATGTATAATTTAGTGGCGTCACGCACGTCTTCTCCCATTCATTGTGTTCCTCGAGTGTTACCAAAGTTAAGAATTTATGTGTTATTATTCAATACATCACTTTGCAGGGTTAGTGCGCCCCTCACTCACCCCAATTCACTGAACGTAACCAAATGTATTGAAAAGTGAAAACCGTACGAAGATTTTCCGAAATGAATACCAAAGTTGAAAGACAAGCATTTTTATCGACTGATTCTTCGACTTATCATTATAAATCTCTATCATATTTGCCGCTTCGTTGACTTATTTTAAAAAGGTTTACATGCATAAATAGGTCTAGTAGTAGTAGTAGTAGTAGTAGTACTTGTAGTTGTTGTTGTAATAGTAGCAGTAGCAGCAATAGTAATAGTAGTATTTGTAGTAGCAGTAGAAGTACTAGTAGTAGTAGTAGTAGTAGTAGTAGTAGTAGTAGTAGTAGTAGTAGTAGTAGCAGTAGTAGTAGTAGTAGTAGTAGTAGTAGTAGTTGAACAAGAAAAACATAGTAGTAGTAAAACTAGTAATAACAGTACAAGTAACAATAGCAGCACAATCAATAGTAGTAAAATAGAAGTAGTAGTAGTAGTAGTAGTAGTAGTAGTAGTAGTAGTAGTAGTAGTAGTAGTAGTAGTAGTAGTAGTAGTAGTAATAGTAGTAGTAGTAGTATAATGGTAAAAATAAGTGGCAATAAAAACAGTTAAAGTAGTAGTTAACTTGTAACATCAAAAAAGTAGTCGTAGTAGTATCAGTAGCAGAAGTAGTCGTTGAGGCAGCAGTAAAAAAAAAAAAAACTTGTAACACCACCAAAGCATAAACCATCACAAACCACTAAAACACAAAAGCATCAGACATAAAGCGAGCATAACCCCTGAAAGCGTCCCTGCCTATGGAGAAAGGGAAGTAAAAAATGAGGAAGAAAAAACATACACACGAGTAGCCAAGAAACCTCGATTAAATATACAAGAAGGTTCCTCCTCTTCCTCCTCCTACGCCGCCTCCTTTTCTCATTCCTACTCAGTTCCTTTACCATAAGTCTGTTTTGTCTCTTTGTTTTTTCTAATAATTTTCTCTCCCTACTCAGTTCTTTCTCTTCTTTTTTTTTTTTTACGTTGGTGATTAAAAGGCAGACGAGGAAAAGAAAGAAAGAAGGAAGGATAGAGGGAAGGAAGGAAGGAAGGAAGGAAGGAAAGAGGGAAGGAAGGAAGGAAGGAAGGAAAGAGGGAGGGAGGGAGGGAGGGAGGGAGGGTAGGAAGGAAGGAAGGAAGGAAGAACAAGAAAGAAAAAAACAAGGAAGAAAAAGAAGGTAGGACAAAAGGAAGAAAGAAAAATCAAAGAAAGACAGAAAGAAAGAAAAGAAAGAAACAAGAAACCAAATGAAACGAGTGTAAGAAAAGGTAAGAAGGAAACGTCGCATAGTAATAACACAACATAATATATGGGAACCTGCAGGAAGCCAGTAGGCCTACACGTACCAATCCCTGTATAATAAATATAAGCATACCAATGAGTACCTACGACCACCATGTGTCCATAAAATAGAGAGAGAGAGAGAGAGAGAGAGAGAGAGAGAGAGAGAGAGAGAGAGAGAGAGAGAGAGAGAGAGAGAGAGAGAGAGAGAGAGAGAGAGAGAGAGAGAGAGAGAGAGAGAGAGAGAGAGAGAGAGAGAGAGAGAGAGAGAGAGAGAGAGAGAGAGACGAGATGTCCTCAGTATCTCGCCATAAAGAGACTTAGCATTAGCTTCCCCAAGGCGCAGGTATAGAGCCACTTGGAGCTCGAAATTAACCACACCACGAACGGTTCTCAGGCTAAGTGTTCTGTTACGGCTCATTTACCCCTTCGAGAGAGAGAGAGAGAGAGAGAGAGAGAGAGAGAGAGAGAGAGAGAGAGAGAGAGAGAGAGAGAGAGAGAGAGAGAGAGAGAGAGAGAGAGAGAGAGAGAGAGAGAGAGAGAGAGAGAGAGAGAGAGAGAGAGAGAGAGAGAGAGAGAGAGAGAGAGAGAGAGAGAGAGAGAGAGAGAGAGAGAGAGAGAGAGAGAGAGAGAGAGAGAGATAGGGGATGGGAAGAAGACCAAGAGATAGATAGAGAGGACGTGATCTCGGCCAACCTATCTCTTTGGAAGACGAATGACGCCCCTACCACCACCACCAACACCACCAACACCACTACACCTGGATATACCTGACCTGACCTGGTTTACGAGTCACCTGTACAGTATATGGCCATGGTGGGGATGGAGGGAGTAGGGAAGGCCAGGTCAGGGAAGGGAAGAGAAACGAAGAGAAATGTGTGTTCAAGTCGGGATAAGAAACCAATAAGAAAGTAGGAGTATTTGAGAATCGTAAAGAAATACTGAAGAGTTAAAAGTAAAGGGTGAGTTTCTGTTTTTCAGTGGAATGGGAAGATTTTTGAAAGTTAGTGTTATAGTTTGGTAAGTCTATCATACATTGAATAATTTAACAGTAGTAGTAGTAGTGGTGGTGGTGGTGGTGGTGTGGTGGTGGCACTAGTAGCAGGAGGAGGAGGAGGAGGAGGAGGAGGAAGAGTAGTAGCAGGAGGAGGAGGAGACAATAATTATAACAAGTCACCTAGAAAACAAAAATAAACTTAAGACAGAAAAAGTAACGAAAACAGCAAACCACAACCAAACAAGCATCCACCACGCTCCTCCATCTCACACTCACACCTACAATCAATAAAAAAAAAAAAAAAAATCCAATACAAACTTAAATAAATAAATCCAGCAAGTCTCCGTCACTTTTAGCTTCCCACGGCGCTCATAAAATTTAGGCGTCACGGGCAAAAAGATGCTACGTCACCCACTCCTTTAAGGCCGATACTCCTAATGTACTTGAAGGGAATATGAGCCTTACCTGCACGACTGGTGATGTTACCTTAAAGTTCTCAAGCTCAATTATCCTAAGAGGTTTATGCCCTGGCGGAGGTCCATGAAACTTTGATGAACATAGGCATAGTAAGCTGGATGGCCCTCCCCTCTCTCTCTCTCTCTCTCTCTCTCTCTCTCTCTCTCTCTCTCTCTCTCTCTCTCTCTCTCTCTCTCTCTCTCTTTCTCTCTGAAGAGTTTGATACGAGGATTTCTCATCATTGCTTCTTTTACATTAGCTTTTTATTTATTTTTTTATTTTTTTATTCTATGTGGTTAAGTTTATTTTCTTCAACTCATCTATCTTGAGGCAATACATACTTTGGTGATCGTTTTACACACACACACACACACACACACACACACACACACACACACACACACACACACACACACACACTTTTATCACTGCTCCAACACCTAGGCTAATTAACGTCTCCGCCAGGTAGGTAGGTGCCCAAGGGCTCACCTGTCCTCCCCAACACACAGGTGTACAGCGCTCCTCACCTGATGGCCCAAACCTCCCTTATCAGCGGGGAGATAAAAGCTGCCCTAAAAATAACAAATACTAAGGAAGAAAATATTAAAACTTGTAAGGTTGTCTTTTTTCTGATAAAAATGGACACAGTGTTTTAGGGAATGAAACATATATATTGTTGCCTTCCTCAAAACATTAAGATTCCTTAAATTAGAAATTTCATGAAAAACATGAAATATTTTTTTTTATAAGAAACTGATTAAAATAAAAGCAGAAGCACTACAAATTAAACGTGAGGAAAAACAAACATTTGAAGGTAAACAATTTAAATCAGGCGAACCAGATGCTTCATGTGATGTGACTAAGACAATACATTCTCTCTCTCTCTCTCTCTCTCTCTCTCTCTCTCTCTCTCTCTCTCTCTCTCTCTCTCTCTCTCTCTCTCTCTCTCTCACACACACACACACACACACACACACACACACACACACACCTCACATTCCAAGCCTTCACACAACTCCAAAATCCAATCCCTTGTTGTTCCTCTCCTCTCACTCTCCTCCTTCTATGCTCTCTTGTTCCCGTCCCTCCTTCCCCATCCCAACACACATTCACACAGCGCCGCCGCGACCACAAGGCGACAAGCACCATTGCACACGACAGCCACAAACAGAAACACAAATATATCTAAGCCAATAGATCGAGAACCGAGGAGCCGGCCACTTATTTGCACCGCCCCGCTCCGAGAGAGAGAGAGAGAGAGAGAGAGAGAGAGAGAGAGAGAGAGAGAGAGAGAGAGAGAGAGAGAGAGAGAGAGAGAGAGAGAGAGAGAGAGAGAGAGAGAGAGAGAGAGAGAGAGAGAGAGAGAGAGAGAGAGAGAGAGAGAGAGAGAGAGAGAGAGAGAGAGAGAGAGAGAGAGAGAGAGAGAGAGAGAGAGAGAGAGAGAGAGAGAGAGAGAGAGAGAGAGAGAGAGAGTTATCAATGCTTCTGAAAATGTTATACACGTGGTAGATTGGAGGAGGAGGAGGAGGAGGAGGAGGAGGAGGAGGAGGAGGAGGAGGAACTGCCTGAAGGTGGTGTCAGTTTAAAGGCAATGTCGGCGGTGAGTGAGAGATGGTGGCGGTGGTGACGTTTGGGATGGAGAGGAAGGAAGAGGAAGGGGAGAGGGAGAGGGAGAAGGAAAGGGGGGATGATAAAAGTGAGAAGAGTGGTGGTAGAAAATAAGAGATGGCGATTGTTGTTGTTGTTGTTGTTGTTGTTGTTCGTAGTGGTGATGGTGATTTCTAAATTTAGACATTACATACTGCCTTCCTAATTAATGGGGGAATCAAATTAATCCTTTTCAATTACTAATGCCACTTCATCTTCCTATTATTCTTACATTTATTTTCTTCTTTTTCCTTCCTTCATCTTCCTCACTTCGCTAATTGCACACACACACACACACACACACACACACACACACACACACACACACACACACACACACACACACACACACACACACACACACACACACACGTTTGCTATAAAAATCTGAAATAAATCTCTTGGAAAAACTCAGCACCAAAAAGGGATCGAAATAAATACCAATGACGTCAGTGGAGAAGAAAAAAATAAAAGGAAAATTACTGGAACAAAAAAATATTTGGATGGAAAGAAAACGAGAAAAAAGAGAGAGAGAAAGAGAGAAGGCGGTAGGGTAAAGAGGAATAGTTAGGAAAGGTGGAGAGAAAGTGAGGAAGCAAAGAGAGAAGGAACATGTGTATGAATAGATGAAAAAAAAAATGGAATAAGTGAAAAGGAACTAGGAAAAAAATAATAAATGAAGAAGAAAGAGGAAATAAGAATAACTCGATAAATGCAGGTAGGAAGTAAAGGTGGAAAGATAAAAAAGAAAAGGAGGAACAGAAGGATGACTGGACTAGGGAAACAGATATAAAGCATGAACGAAGAAGGGGAAAATAGAAAATAGAAGAAATAAGAGAAAAATTGGGTAAAAGAAGGTGAGCGATAAACAAGAAAATTAAGAGAGAATAAAAGCAAGAAGATGAGATGAAAGGAGAGAGGAGAGAAAGGAAGGGAGCAAATGGAATAAAGGAAAATAAAGAAAGGATATAAGTAAGAATAAATAGAGACACTGCGCTAAGGAAGGAATAAAAAGAGAAAACGAAAGGGAAGGAAATATAAGGAGGAGAGTAAAGACAGAGGCTAATTAAGAACCAAAAAAAAAGGATAAAAAAAAGCGAAAGCGGGAAGAAATTAATGAAAAAACAAACGCTCCCACCAAAAAAAAGAAAATAAAGAAAGTGATGAGAGATAACTGCGAATGAAAGAAGAAATGAATGTAGGAATAAAAAAAAAGAAACGAGAAGAGAGAAAGGAACGAAGGAGATGAAATGAAAGTGAAGATGGAAGATAACTAAGAATGAAATAAAAAAAGAGAAAATTATTGCGGAAAGAAGGAAGGACAGGTGTGGGGCGGAGGAGAGAAAAGAGAAAAAGGAGAAGGGAAGGCAGGGGGAAGGGATGATAGGAGTGGGGGAGATGGAAGGGGCTTCTCGTTAAACTCAACAAGAACACTGGTTCCCGATAACCCGCTGACCCCCGACATGTTTTGAACGTGACACCCGACTCCTTCCCAGCATCTTCTTAATTTCTAGCCGGGGAAGGTGGGGGGAGGGGAGGGAGAGAGGGGGAGGAGAAGAAGGGGGAATGAGAAGGGGAGGAAGAGAGAGAGAAGAACTTTACGGAGGAGGAGGAAGAGGGTGTTGTTCTCCCGCCAGAGGAAGTAAGACCTGACGAGCAAGAAAGAGACGAAGGAGGCCACACAGGTAAGCCGAGTCTCACCTGTGCTTAGGGATCCCACTCATTGTATATACCTGTATCTTTGTATCTTTAAATAACATGTTATCTCTCTCTGTCGCTTCTTTGCTTTAAAATGTTTATTGTTGTAGGTGATATAATGTTATGGTTATTGCTTGTTCTGATACTACTGGATATGAGAGAGAGAGAGAGAGAGAGAGAGAGAGAGAGAGAGAGAGAGAGAGAGAGAGAGAGAGAGAGAGAGAGAGAGAGAGAGAGAGAATGTTATTCTAATTTCTCTTGCCATCATTACTTTCTTACTTTACTTTTTGTGTTCTTCATTGTTCGTTTCCATCTCTCTCTCTCTCTCTCTCTCTCTCTCTCTCTCTCTCTCTCTCTCTCTCTCTCTCTCTCTCTCTCTCTCTCTCTCTCTCTGTGTGTGTGTGTCAGAACACAAATTAACTAAATAAATAAACACACACACACACACACACACACACACACACACACACACACACACACACAGTGGCACTAAAATAAAAAAAAAATTCCTATCATTATAATTGTTCCTTCACCTTGCTCTCTTAACCCGGAAATAAAGACGCTTATTGAATAACGCACAAGCAAATAAATAAGCAAAAACAAAATAAATAAATAAATAATAATGAGAAAGAGCACATTTGCACATTTCACGGTCCGGTGTTGCACACGAGAATATTTTTCCTCCCTTTCCTTCCCTGGCGCCGGATCGCGTGTCATATTTACGAGGTTCAGGCGTCCCTTTCCTCACCTCTGTATCAGGCGCGGCTGTCATCAGAGAGAGAGAGAGAGAGAGAGAGAGAGAGAGAGAGAGAGAGAGAGAGAGAGAGAGAGAGAGAGAGAGAGAGAGAGAGAGAGAGAGAGAGAGAGAGAGAGAGAGAGAGAGAGAGAGAGAGAGAGAGAGAGAGAGAGAGAGAGAGAGAGAGAGAGAGAGAGAGAGAGAGAGAGAGAGAGAGAGAGAGAGAGAGAGAGAGAGAGAGAGAGAGAGAGAACCTATACTACTCCATGACTCCTATATGTGGCTTCTCTTCCTTTTCCCATTTCAACACTTCTTCTCCCCGCCGATTTTTTTTTATTTCTTATTTATTTACTTCCTATATTCCTCTGAGCTAATAATATAACACTTGATGCTTCTCCCTTTTGCATACCTGCCATACTACTTCTCTTCTTCCTCTGTTTCTTCTATGTACTTTCTCCTCTCCCAACTCTAAGCAAAAAACAAAACAAAAAAATTCTACTTATCTGTCCATCCCCCTAAAAAAAATATCACAAGGAAAATAATGAAAAGACAAGTATAAAACATTCCTTTCCTGGTGATTAGAGTCATCATTAAGGCTTCTTTTAAGCTTATCTAACAAACACCGAAAAACAAACTTGGCCACAGCGTGTTTCATCTAGTTTTTTGCACTGACGGAGGAGGAGGAGGAGGAGGAGGAGGAGGAGGAGGAGGAGGAGGAGTGAGAGAACCGAGAAATAGGTGAATGAATCCTTGTCTATCTACGTTGAGAGAGAGAGAGAGAGAGAGAGAGAGAGAGAGAGAGAGAGAGAGAGAGAGAGAGAGAGAGAGAGAGAGAGAGAGAGAGAGAGAGAGAGAGAGAGAGAGAGAGAGAGAGAGAGAGAGAGAGAGAGAGAGAGAGAGAGAGAGAGAGAGAGAGAGAGAGAGAGAGAGCATTGAAAATAAAACAAAAATTAAACCTAAATAAAAAAATAAAAACACCAAAATAAATAAGAAAAAGACAGGTTTCCACGGCGACTATTTTCATGGCGGCGAGTAAGCGACCAACTCAACCCTCACCTGAATTTTATCCTTATGCTCACCTGCCGCAGAGCCTAAATCACCTATTATTGCAAGCTATTGAGCCTCTTACGAATAAAAACCATATAGACAACGACAGGAAGGGTGGAATTTCCATGGGGGAGGAGGAGGAGGAGGAGGAGGAGGAGGAGGAGGAGGAGGAGGAGGTGATGCAGGTTAAGGAACAATGGCCTAAGATGGGACAGAACACAAGGCTGATATAGGCTAATTTTTTTTCACTCTTCCTTGATGATCTTGAAGTATGGAGGAGGAGGAGGAGGAGGAGGAGGAGGAGGAGGAGGAGGAGGAGGAGGAGGAGGAGGAGGAGGAGGAGGAGGAGGAGGAGGAGGAGGAGGAGCTGTCCAAATCTCATTCATGGTCTTTGTCACCCGGACGGATTTAAATTCAGTGCCATTAACACATCGGCGCGAATCTCTCTCTCTCTCTCTCTCTCTCTCTCTCTCTCTCTCTCTCTCTCTCTCTCTCTCTCTCTCTCTCTCTCTCTCTCTCGATATTATTACGAGTTTTTTTTTTTATGGTGTAGTGAACCAGATTCGGAGACATGCCTGGTATAGTGGCGCCAGGGTGGTGGTGGTGGTGGTGGTGGTGGTGGACTGAATGAGTTTTGGCACCCTGAGGGATAATATAATAGTTAAGACACAATGAATAAATAAATAAATAAAAGCACGGAAGCATGACATTTTGACAAAGCACAAAGCGAAATAAACTTACAATACATATACTTTTCCATCCTGTGCTTTCTTCGTAATTCTCACTTTCGTACACTAAATAAACAAAGGCGTACAAATTTAAAAGAGCTAAAGGGAAACTTATAAGATGATCCAATAACATTAAGGACTTTATCTCAAAAGCTGAAGATAATTACGATAATGGCTGTTCAGCTTGAGTGGAGATAAGAAGGGTAAAGTTAAAAGTAATACAGAATAATAATCTTAGAAGGTTTCGTCAATAATTACTCTAACAAAGATGGTGATTGGAGGACAAAATTATGACTCTAGGATATTTAGTTATGGTTTCAGAGAGAGAGAGAGAGAGAGAGAGAGAGAGAGAGAGAGAGAGAGAGAGAGAGAGAGAGAGAGAGAGAGAGAGAGAGAGAGAGAGAGAGAGAGAGAGAGAGAGAGAGAGAGAGAGAGAGAGAGAGAGAGAGAGAGAGAGAGAGAGAGAGAGGGTTGTGACATGAGAACACATTATAAAAAGTCACAAGTTTCTCTTCCACTCAGTCGTTGTGTCACTAAACTCGTCACATAACTGAAACTAAAAAAGCCGCAACCACTTCCTGCACGCACTCTCTCTCACTCAATCATTCCTTCACTCACTCACTTGGTACACTTTCTTTACTCAATTATTCACTATACTAAATTTACTCGCTCGGTCTCGCCAAAAACTTACTTTGTCATTCACTACACTTTACTCAAATGACTTTACTCAATCTCTGTACCTTATTTACTCTCTCACTCCTGACACTTTACTCATATCATCCCTTGACTCGCTCACTACACGTAAATTTGTCTTTATACATTCACTCATTCGCAATCACTCACTCACTTCCCGCGTATTTCACACATTCACTCACTCATTCAATCACGTTTACTGCACTTTGCTTATTTACCTGGCAGCTTCCCATTTCACTCACTATTCACTCATTCAATCAGAACTAAATTCATTCACCATCTGCTCTCACTCATAATACACATGCACTCACTCACAAATACAACGCTCAGTAATAAACAGCTTTGATCATCACTCTCTTTTTACCTAACCAATCTTTCAGCTCCAGGACATGACACTGTGAAGGCACGAAGAACTACTGTGATCGTATCTTAGCAAGCAAGAAGGAAAGGAAAACAAACAAGGAAGCAAGGAAGCGAAGACACAAGTAGCATTCATTATTAAACTCGCCCCCAGGTACTGATAAACACACACACACACACAAAATAAATAAATAAAATAAATAAAAGATAACTAGTACTAGAATTTCACTAATGACACGAATTACTTGACAAAATCATTTTCATAGGTACATAGGTCTCTCTCTCTCTCTCTCTCTCTCTCTCTCTCTCTCTCTCTCTCTCTCTCTCTCTCTCTCTCTCTCTCTCTCTCTCTCTCTCAGGTAAGTAGTTTGGTCGATACACACACCAGATTCATGACAAAGGCTGAGGTAGATACATAATTAGGCAGGCAGGTGAGCACATCCACAGGCGTCGAGGTGAGAAGAGGAGCCCCACGAGTAAAGGCTTCCAGCTTTGAGATAAGAGGGAGGAAAAAAATTGCTTTATCAACGGTGCTGTCATAAATGTTTTGACACCAGTCCACTACAACGAGGGAAGAGAGAGAGAGAGAGAGAGAGAGAGAGAGAGAGAGAGAGAGAGAGAGAGAGAGAGAGAGAGAGAGAGAGAGAGAGAGAGAGAGAGAGAGAGAGAGAATGAATTTGTGCGAGTTTTTCCTCCTGGTTACTCAAATATCTTCATGCGTTCCTTCCTTCCTCTCTCTCTCTCTCTCTCTCTCTCTCTCTCTCTCTCTCTCTCTCTCTCTCTCTCTCTCTCTCTCTTCACCATACCATATTATCACACAAACTATAACTGTTTCAATAAATAACTGGTAATATTACACACGCTCACATAAGCACGGCAGTATTTGGCAACGACCAACACTTGTTAACATATTTCTTGACACCCACACGCAAAATATGAGATAGAGACAGACTGAGAGAGAAAGAGAGAGAGGAAAAAATCTAAGACACCTCCTTAAGCGACAGACGAACGGACGGAGATAGAGGGAGAGCGAGAAAAGAAAGAAGAATGAGAGGGTGCTAAAAGTAAATGACTAAACTATAAAGTATTGACAATATGTAAATAAAGACATACGTTCTGAATACGAGTAGCGTCGGAAACAAAAGGAGTGTAAAGTGACGTATAAGTAAAAGTGGGCAGAGCAACTCGGTGCTTGCCAGTTAAGTGTGGGGGGAACAACACTGCGGCTGCAACTCAAGTGTCAGCAACACAAAAGGCGACTTACAGCAACACTCAGCTTGCAAGGTGCGGATGACGAGACGCCTAATGAGAGATAATTTCAGGTAATGGAAAATCATCTAGCAAATGTAAACTCTCTCTCTCTCTCTCTCTCTCTCTCTCTCTCTCTCTCTCTCTCTCTCTCTCTCTCTCTCTCTCTCTCTCTCTCTCTCGCTTGCATGATTTGTGGTTTATATATTCACATTTCTCAGTGTGTGTGTGTGTGTGTGTGTGTGTGTGTGTGTGTGTTTTCAGTTTTATGTGTGTGTATGTGTTCCTGTCTTCCACGGGCGGGCTTATCTCTGCCTTTGTCTCCGTCTGTCTGTCTGTCTGTCTGTCTGTGTCTGCCGGACCGTCTCTCTGTCTGCATGTTTACATGTATGTCTGTCTGTCTGTTTGTATGTGTGTGTTCTTCCCGCCCTATTTGCAGTCTGTCCGTGTTTCCGTCTCGCTCTGTTTGGGAATGTATGCCTGTATGTAAACCTTCATTTTTATTACTCTCTCTCTCTCTCTCTCTCTCTCTCTCTCTCTCTCTCTCTCTCTCTCTCTCTCTCTCTCTCTCTCTCTCTCTCTCTCTCTCTCTCTCTCTCTCTCTCTCTCTCTCTCTCTCTCTCTCTCTCTCTCTCTCTCTCTCTCTCAAATGTGAAGGAATGATTATTAAAGCAGATGAGATGAGTCTACTTATAGCAAGGTGTCAAAGGAGGAAAAAATCTCTCTCTCTCTCTCTCTCTCTCTCTCTCTCTCTCTCTCTCTCTCTCTCTCTCTCTCTCTCTCTCTCTCTCTCTCTCTCTCTCTCTCTCTCTCGCTAAGCTCCTTCGTAATAGCTATTTCAGCCTCTTTGGGAATCTTATCATTTATCTTTCATATCCTCGTCTTTTATGCGTCAGTGGACATATATATATATTCCTCCCGCGGAATGAAAGACGCAGGACACACCTCCACTTTTTTCCCAAGCAGCATTCAAAGCAGCCTGAGCTTCCAGAGTCTACAAAGGCAAATAGTTTATATGCGAAGAAATCTTATGAAAAAGCTTATCCACCAGCGTCCCTCCCAAAACATTTCTCTCCCTTGTCCACTAAAAAAAACGATTCTCTCCAACGCGATGAGAAGAGAAAAAAGTGAAGTTTGCCGGAGTCTTATGAGATAACCCGGCCGTGGTGAAGGGAGGGAGTGAGTGCGACAGTGAAATTAATGAACTAAACGCTAAATAAAGTGTATCAGGCAAGGAGCGAAAGCCAAAACGGTATCTCGCCGCATACACACACACAAACACACACACAACCGGCAGAGGAGGAGGAGGGACGTGCTAACAAAATACGACAGACACACGGACGAACTACAGGACGGACGGACTGACTTTGGTAGCCTATCAGATGAAGGTTCTGTTCAAATCCCTGTCCCTGTCCCTCTCTCCCTCTCCCTCTCGCGCTCTCTCTTTTTCTTTCTCCGTGGGTGTGGTGGGCTGGACAGAGAGAGAGAGAGAGAGAGAGAGAGAGAGAGAGAGAGAGAGAGAGAGAGAGAGAGAGAGAGAGAGAGAGAGAGAGAGAGAGAGAGAGAGAGAGAGAGAGAGAGAGAGAGAGAGAGAGAGAGAGAGAGAGAGAGAGAGAGAGAGAGAGAGAGAGAGAGAGAGAGAGAGAGAGAGAGAGAGAGAGCTTGTGTGCGAAGTGGCTCAGGGATAATTGGATAATTGGATGCCCCACTTCTGATATAAGCAATGCTGATAATAATAGCAATAATAATAATAATAATAATAATAATAATAGTAGTAGTAGTAGTAGTAATAGTAGTAGTAGTAGCAGTAGTAATAGTAGTAGTAGTAGTAGTAGCAGTAGTAATAGTAGTAGTAGTAGTAGTAACAAGAAAAATAAATAAAAATAATTATAAAAATAAAATAATAATAATAACAATACTACTACTACTACTACTACTACTACTAATAATAATAATAATGATAATAATAATGATAACAACAGCAAACAATATCACCACCACCATCACCACCACCACCACCACCATCACCACCACCACCACCACCACCACCACCAACAGCAGCAACAGCAACAGCAGCATCAACAACAACATAAGTATAAGTAGTCTCAAACATTCTTCCTCACTAACACAAGGCGACAACCTCTCCCCTTCAGGCTGGCGTGAGACGAAGCAACCGCTAGAAAGACGCCACTCCCCCTGACCTGACAAGACCCTGAGTGCGGAGCTGAGAAATGCTGGGAAGGAGAAGTGTGGGGGAAAAGAGCCGGATGAGGGAGGGAGAGGAATGAAGATTGCTAGCTGGACGAACAGTAAAGGTAAAGGATGGAAACGAAGAATAGGATTAGTAAAGGAAAGAGGAACAGTGTGAGGTGTATGATGACGACTAGAACAACTAAAGGAATAGCTGAGAACTTATCACGCAAATGAGAACTTATCACGCAAAAGCTAGGTTTTGAAATTAATCATGACCAGAGAGTGAGGATAGGAAGATGAGAGGATGAGAGGGAGAGGCTTTCCCCCGGACCCTCCAGGCCTCCTAAACACCCAACACTCAAGCCTTCTCAACGCACCGTCCTTGACCTAAACCTGTTCATTACATACACATCCCGTGAAGCCGCCTCCCCCTCCCCCAAGGCCTCGCCGCTTTGCTTCGGAAATCCACCTGCATCACGGCGGGCTGAGCGGTGGCAACAGGTGGCCGGGCTGAGGAATGCTGCCGGGTGTTGTAGAGGAGTCTCAACTATTTTGCTGTAAACGCCGAGGCATAAGTATAGCGTCCACTGGGAACTGAGTAAGTGCGAGTATGCCAAGCGAGTATATCAAGCTAAATTCACTGCCCCCACAGATACAGGCAGTGGGTTAAGTTCTTGACTGTCCCAACGAACATCAAGGGAAGAATTTAACTGGTGAGGTCCACGTACAGCGTCTACCAGGAATTGAATAAATGTGACTAAACTAAACAATTTTCACCGCGTCCATGTATACAGGCAGTGAGTTATGCATGTTCCTCATTTTACTGATGAGCATCATGGACTGAATTGCATACATTAATTTAGCAATCGAGAGTCAAGTATTTCGTCCACTGGAAAGTAATTAAACATGACAATACCGGCCTTGCTATACTTCTTGTTGCCTCGTATATAGACAGCGAGTTAACGATGTCCTTTACTTTCCAGGCGAACATCACGGAAGGAATTCAACTGTCAAGACAAGAACAGCGGCCAGAGGGAACCGTGTGAGTGTCAGTAAACCAGCCTCGTTAAACGCTCCACCCCTGCACATACAAGTGGTGAACAAACAGCTCTTCACCCTTCAGACGAGCATCACGAAATTCAGCGTACCACTTCTGTTTTCACCGCTACAATACAACGCTCCCGGAGTTGCACTGTTCACGAAGCAAGGCGAGATACGAGTAATTCAGTAACTGTGCATGATACGGACACAAGATATTCCCTGGTGGTTTGTATATGAAGCTGAAGCCACCCACTCGCAGCCACACTAGATATAATATACACACCTACATGTATATTAATTACGCAACACACACTAAATCTGTTCCCGCAAGGAGAATGCACTCAGTATTCAGTGTAATCCTTGTATTCCCGCCGCGAACTGAATATATTAGCTGGGTTCAACATGAGGAAGATACAACACTCAGTAATAGCTTTTGTATTATACTGTATTGAATTTTCTCCAGTGGACAGGATACACACAATGGCGAGTAATGGTTCCCGTGTTTCTATCTAGTTATTCAAGGTACTAATGTCGCTCGCGTGAACAAGATACGGACATAACATGCAGTAATTCTCAAGCACCAATGGAGCGGCGGACACCAAACTACCTCACGTGGAGAAGATACCAACTGGATCTTCACAGTATTCAGTAGCGAGGTATTTTTTTTTTCTTCTTCTTCTTTCTTTCTTTCATCTAAATATAAAATACTGGATCATCAGGTTTCACAGTGACAATTTACACACACACACACACACACACACACACACACACGAATACTTACCTCAAATACATTTTTATGTTATGGAGACACTCATTAACAATCACCACCACTACCACCACCACCACCTACACCACTCAGTCATTTCAAGAACCACGAAACGACAGAAAAAAAAAAAAAAAATCAGAATGACATGATTTTACTTTTTTCCACTACCTTTCTCTCTCTCTCTCTCTCTCTCTCTCTCTCTCTCTCTCTCTCTCTCTCTCTCTCTCTCTCTCTCTCTCTCTCTCTTTCGCGCGCGCGCTCGCCGCAACACGATTAGCAACACTTGACCTCATTTGTCATAGACGCGGGTTAATGCAGCGCTTAAAATGTGCTTGTCCAGAGTTTTATCTGATGCTGGCCCTCCCACGCTCAGTACTTCACACACGAACCAGCGAGGGTGGCTCTGAATGAGAGAGGACTGGGTGCGGTGATGTGGTGGGAGGGGGATGGTGACGAGTGGGAGGGGGAGTTGTGGAAGAGTGGTGGAAGGGCCAGAGGTAGTGTGGAGAAGTAAGGACTCGTGGAGGGGCCGTAGGGAGAGATGAGAGTTCGGAGGATAGTTGCAGAGATTGGACAGTGAGTAGGGTGGACCTGGAGAAACGGTGGAGGGACTTGAGGGATGATGGAGAGGCCGGTGGAGTGATGGAAGGGCTGGAATGACTGGAAGAAAGGCAAGGAGAGAAGGCAAGGAGAGAAGTGGAGGGACCAGAAGTGCAGGTCGTATCATTGATGGAGAGACAAGAATATTGATCAAGTGACAGGAAGGAGTGGCATTTCTACTAAGGGAGTGATGGAAGCTTGGTGGAAGTTGTGTTTAACGATAAAAGACAGAGTAAGAAGCGTGAGAAATACATTAGTGTTGGGTTATTGGCAGCACAGGGAGACTAGATGAAACAGGGGAGACTACTGTATGGAGGAAAATAGAAAGTGGGGCGTGCTTGGGTAATGGCACAAGTGGAGGTGGGGGATGGGTGATGAAGTAAGGGGAAAAATGTGTGCTAGGAAATGACAAGAGTAGCGGGAGGCTGGAGTAAGTGAAACAGTAAGTAAGGGTGTGTTAGGATAATGGAAGAAATGGTGGGGCCTAGAGTAAGAGAAAAATTAAGAGTGTTATGGGGTAATGGTAGAAGTGGTGGTGGGTTTGGGGGATAAGGGGTGGCTGGTGCAGGAGAGTAAATAAGGACGGCAACAATACGGACAGAACGTTTGGTGGAACACGCTTCTGAAACGATGTGGACACCAGCTGGCGCGGAAAATGTAGTCAACAGCTGGCGCGGAATGGCATGACGGCATCCTCATCCTAAAGTAACTGGCAATACTCGTAAAACTATAGTGGTCTTGGGAGTCTAATAGCGGCCATACACAATGCATAATGATCGACTTGTACTGGGAACCGCTATGTAACTTGCATGTTTATATTAGCTATGTTATGAAGCCAAGAATATTACGCTAATGCATCGTGGGTCCGGGTTACCTACATGTTGGCAAGACTGGCGAGTGTCACAGGTGTGGGCTTTCACAGGTGTGACTTACAGGTGTGTGTGTGACCAGGTGGAAAGGTGTGAGGTGAAGCGTGCTGCTGCCTGTGTCGAGTCACGTGGAGTGCATTTCAACTTATTGATCTTTTTATTGTGAAATATTTACATCACACGACACCGCCACATGACTTTGTTGTTAAGGGGGTGAAATGCCAGTCAGTAAATCCATCAAACCAGTCAATTAAATCAGTCACTCACATCACAAGAGACAAGTACATATGAAAAGTAGACGGTCCCGAAGTTCAAAAGACGAACCTAAAATCGTCTATAACTACCAATGCATACCGCTGAGACATCCCGCTCCTCTGTCTTAATGTATAAAAAAATCCAATAAAACACTCAATCTGCATGACTAAAGAAGCAAACATGCCATTAGAGCAAACCCATTAAAACCTTGTCGTGTTTCCGTAAGGCGAAGTAATATCGAGGCAGTACAAATGTGTCGGATAACTAAAACCGGCGGAACACCAAAACCAGCGCGCACTTAGTCTCGAAACAGTGAACACCAGCACGACTAAAAGAGCACCGAGGCAGCGACACCAAAACCAACACCCACACCAGCACACAAATATGCATATAATCATTAACCTCACATTTAGTCATTCTCTCTCTCTCTCTCTCTCTCTCTCTCTCTCTCTCTCTCTCTCTCTCTCTCTCTCTCTCTCTCTCTCTAAAACACATGCAACCACCCATAACAAACAGAAAAAAAAAAAAACGAGAACAAGCCAAAAAAAAAAAGTTTTAGGCAATAGAAAACACGAAAAATTATAACAAAAACACGCAACCATCCACAACAACAACAACAACAAGAAAACTAAACTAGAATCAAAAGCCAAAAAAGACACAAAAATCAATCCTGAACAATAGGAAAACTACATTAAAACACACACACAAAAAAAAAAAACAGAATAATAATAAGAGCAAGAGAACCAGGAAGAAGAAAAGGAGGAGAGAGAGAGAGAGAGAGAGAGAGAGAGAGAGAGAGAGAGAGAGAGAGAGAGAGAGAGAGAGAGAGAGAGAGAGAGAGAGAGGGGCAAGAGCAGCAGCGGCAGGCGGATCCATCAGTCAAGTCAGTGGGTTCCTCGTGTCAGCAGCGGGTCGCCGTCACCAGTACAAGGCTTCAGCATATTGGCACTGATATGTTCCGGCTTTTAGTGCGCGATCAGATTCCAACCTGTCGACCCGCTATAAATCACGAGGGTCACCTGTCTGTCCTGTCCAGGTGAAGGGGAGTGGTGGGGATGGTTATAATGGGGAGGATGAGGTTAAGGTGGATGGGGGTAAGTAAATGGTGGATGAGACTTGGAGGAGAATGGGGAAGGCGTAGGAGAATGTGAGAGATAGGATGTGGTGGAGAGGGAGGGAAGGAAGAGGAGGGGAGGGGAGGGGAGGGGAGGGGAGGGGAGGGGAGGGGAGAGGGAGAGAGAGAGAGAGAGAGAGAGAGAGAGAGAGAGAGAGAGAGAGAGAGAGAGAGAGAGAGAGAGAGAGAGAGAGAGAGAGAGAGAGAGAGAGAGAGAGAGAGAGAGAGAGAGAGAGAGAGAGAGAGAGAGAGATGCATAAAAGTGTAAGAAAATGGAAGGAAAAAATATCCGATTAACCATAAAATCAGGCAAATAAAAATAAAAGCACACACACACACACACACACACACACACACACACACACACACACACACACACATCAATGACCGATTAACCTTGAAATCAGAAAAAAAAACTCGCACCAAATACAAAAGATAATAAAAAAAAATGTTAATAATCTCTTCCATTAACCTCTTCTCTACCAGCGGGCCTTTCCTATACAATCAAATGGAGGAGGAGGAAAAGGAGGAGGAGGAGGAGGAGGAGGAGGAGGAGGAGGGACCTGACCTGCGCAGCGAAGATGAGCCTAAAGCCTTTCACAAAAACGCGCAGAGCAACTAACATTTCCTCTACATTCCGATAAACAGCGCCATATAAGATTAAAAACACGATCCTGGAGGGCAGCCATTATGCCGACACATCCACGCCTTCCCAATGGCTACATAATTCATTTGGGCAACACGAGCCACACCCAGCCAGCCACGCAGCCACACACTCGCCTTTACAGTTACTCCCATCAGATGTCACAAGGCGTCTCCCCATCATTCCCCATACAGGTCTCCATTCTACCATACCCTTTCTTCCTCCTCCTCCTCCTCTTCCTCTTCTATATCTTCTTCTTCCTTTTTTTCTCCTCCTCCTTCTTCTTCTCTTGCATGGGGGTCCTTCTCTCTTCTTGCTATTTTTTTCTGTTGTTTTCTCTTCTCTCTTTCCCTCTCTTCTATACCTATCCTTCCTCCTCCTCCTCTCTTCTCCCTCTCTTCTTGTATGGGTATATATATATATCTCTTCCCTCTTTCTCTTGTCTTTTTCTTCCCATTCTCTCTTTCTTCTACTCGTACTCGTCTCTCTTTTGTTCCTTTTTCCTTCCCTCCTTTCGTTCTTGTATAGTGATTCTACTTATTTCCTCCTTTCTTCAGTTGTTTTCTGTCTTCCCCCTTTCTTCTCCACGTTATTTTTATTTTCTTCTTTATCTTTCTTCCTTGTTTGCTTGTATGGGGCTCTCCCTCCATTCTTCCATCTTCGTCTTTCTTCTACAGGTAAAGTTTTCTTCCTTCTCCCTCTCCTCTTCTTTCTTCAACTGCTTTACCTTTCCTCTTCCTTCTACAGACACACGCTTCCTCATCCTCCTTCCTCTCATTCTTCTTAAGGTATTCTCTTCTCTTACCGTCTCACCCTCCCTCCTTCCCCACCCCCTCAGTGGCGGAGTCTTCGTGTCTGACCCTCTTTATCCGAATCGCCTGATAAGATTTACGCCCGACACGCCGCCTGATGCAGCCTGTCGTAGCCGCCTCAAAACCTGCGTCTTTTATTGAAGAGAACCTACGGCGCGCGTTGATTCCGGGCGAGATGCGATCATACACACGTTTCACCTATTCTCTCTCTCTCTCTCTCTCTCTCTCTCTCTCTCTCTCTCTCTCTCTCTCTCTCTCTCTCTCTCTCTCTCTCTCTCTCTCTCTCTCTCGCCAGGGCGCAGGTACTAGTCCACGGTACCCATCTCCCTCCCCATCAAAGCCCCTGATATGGTACAAGGTTACTTATCTCTTACATAAATAAAGCTTAACTCGTCCAGCTCTGATTCGCCTTCCCAATTACCCCCCCACCTACTCTCCCTCCTCCCTCTCTGTCCCTTCTTGCCCCCCCTCCCGCTACCATACCCTTACCTATACCTATATACCTTTCCTAGCTACCACCACCACCACCACCACCACCACTACTACCTCTACCACCAGCTCGTTCTCTTCCATCCTCATCCATCTGAACATTTATCTAGCATCAGCCAATTTTTACCTATACACACACACTGGCGTCCGTGGTGCCGTTCCTACCTGCACTAATCTTTTTCCTCCTCCTCCTTCTATACCTCCTGCTCCTCCTCCTCCTCTTCTTCTTCCTCAAGTCTCCCGCTGCTGCCTACCTCGCTCTTATTAAGGCTCTACATGAAGGAACACGGTTTTAAGAGTGTTTTTTTATAATTGTAGAAACAGATAAACGAAATTTCTACATTATTAACAGGAAAAACACTCTTGCTCTTTGAAAATAGCTGCGATGTGAGAGCAGAGCGTTTCTGAATACGGCCCTTACGTGTTCAAGGTCACGCCGGCAGCCAAACAAGCCTCTCCACCACCTAAATTTGCAAGTCTTCAGGCATGTTTTGTGCGGGGCGGAAATGCAGCAGCAGCGCCTCCTGTATCGCCTGGAGTCTACGCGCGCCTCGAGAATATTTCAGGGGCTTCGACACAGAGAGGCGTGGGAGGAGGTGCTGAATGGATGCATGATAGGGATAGCAGTACTAGTAGGAGGAGGAGGAGGGGAAGGAAGGTGGTGACGAAGATATGAAGGAAAGGACGGAAAGAGATGAAAAGGAAGAAGATAAGGATAAATATGCGAATAAAGATATGCGTAAAGGACATCGAAGACATGAAGGGAAGGAAGGTAAGGAACAGAAGAATAAGGATAAGGATAGATATGAGGATAGAGATTGTTATGTGTAAGATAGAGGTTAAGAGAAAAAGGGATGAGTGAAAGGAAAGGAATAGGAAGAAAAGAATTGGAGAAGAAAAATAAAGAAAGCGAAAAAGAGAAGAGAAATAAATACGTAAATAAAAGGGCAAAACAGAAGAGCAGAAAAATAGAAAACTTGATGGCAGAAGAACAAGAAGACAAAAGATAAGAAGGAAGAGAATCGACGAGAAAAGAAGAGAAGAAAAGAGAAAAGAAGGAATAGAGAGAAAAGAGACAGACGGAAAATCCAACTATACTGTATCGTTGAGGAAGGAACTTGCGAAAAATTCAACACAGGCGTACCGTACTACCTCCAGAGAGAGAGAGAGAGAGAGAGAGAGAGAGAGAGAGAGAGAGAGGTGCAGATATTACCTTTCTGACACATCCAGAGACTGACATTCCAACATACTCAGGCACAAAGATAAACAACCACGGCCTGAAAGAGATGGGCAGACTGACAGACAGAGACAATAACACAAGACAGAGGAACACAAGGCCACGTCGGCTCACTGACAGACAGATAGACAGGAAGATCAGCGAGGACGGAGACGCACCTTTAACACACTCACTCACAGAACACGGCAACATACTAAAAAGGCAAACAGATACCCAAAAACGAAGACACGGGAAGGAAAAGAAACAGAGAGACAGAGGCGAGACGGAGTGACACGGGGAGAGATGGAGTGAGACAGACGGACGGACAGACAGGTAGGGGAGTTGACAGGGTGAAACAAAAGGGGGAAGGGAAAGGGTGATGTTCTGGGAAATGGTGAGTGACAGTAATGATGAACAGCTTTTAGACAGGTGAAGGCAGGGAAGGGGAAGATGTAGACAGGTGGAGGAAGGAAGGGAGGGACGGATGAATGGAATGAAGGGAGGGAAATGCGGAAGGAGGAAGCGTAGAGGAAATGGAATACGAGAAAGCATTATTAGTCTGAGGGACGGATTACGATAAAGGGGGAAAATAGCAGCATTAAAGAATTAGAACCTGTTTAAATATTTAGAACGTGGAAAATTAAAACATGAATAAAGAATTGAAGCTAATGAAAATATGCAAAATAGAAATGCAACTTCTGGTATAAAATAGATAAATGAATAAGGTATTTACGTAACGCACAAATTAATACTATATTAACTCGATTACAAAGATAAATCGATGTATAATAATGATGATGATAATATAATGGTAATACAACAACAACAACAACAAATAATAATAATAATAATAATAATAATAATAATAATAATAATAATAATAATAATAATAATAATAATAATAATGTCATTGGTAATGGTATTAGAGAAAAGGTAGAACTTTCACATTTGTACAGTCGCTCTTAGAAGTACATAAAGTAACATTCTGCAATCTTTTCCACTTTGTTTTGCCTTTACCATCAATCTAAATCTTTCTAATTTGCTGACAGGCAATCTCGTAAAATCTGATAATTGATACATAAACAGCTCACATGACTTAAGATCGATACAAAGCACAGTAGGAGAACAGAACATTACTCAACTTCTGACCAAGGCTATACCATTTCTCCATCCCTCCTCACTCCCTTGTAAATACGATCTCCCTCCCTCACAAATACCTCACCTTCCAGCACGCCCTTAAGCACAAATCCTCCCTTCCTTATAAGTTACCGCAGTCTCCTTTAGTGCTGATAACCAATCTTCCTTTATCTCCACCACCACCACCCATTAACACCTGATACATCATACTGGTCTTAAACGCCACTTATTTCCACCTTCCTACGACTCCTGGCGCATACGATAGTCACCTCCATCACTACCACCTGTACCTTCCTTCCTTCTTCCTATTCCTGCTGCTCCTCCTCCTCCTCCTCCTCCTCCTCCTCCTTCAGCCTCACCTTTCTTGCCTCGTTAGACACACCCTTCACCTGCTTCAGTATACCATGGTCTCTCTCTCTCTCTCTCTCTCTCTCTCTCTCTCTCTCCCTCGCCCTCCCTTCTTGTCCTCGGTAGGGCCCAGCGGGAGGCCAACAGTAGCCCGCGTCCCAATGCCTCTCACCCTCTATAAAAGCTTCAGTCGACGGCAGCGTAAGTGAGGAGGCCGAGGATGTAATGGGTTGAGGCTGGTCCCGCTGCTTCTTCTTTTTTTTTCTTTTTCTTTGCTTTTTTTTTTTTTTGTACATGCGTTTTAATACCTGTGGCTAAAACCTGATCTGGCTGAAGCTCTGCTATTTCTTTCTGTCTTTCTGTCTGTCTGTCTGTGTCTGTCTGTGTGCTTGTGTGTGTGGATATTTGTTTGATGGTTGTCCTTTTTTTCTTTCTTTGTGTGTTTTGTTGTGTTGTATTGTTGCTGTGATGTGATGTGTGTGTGTGTGTGTGTGTGTGTGTGTGTGTGTGTGTGTGTGTGTGTGTGTGTGTTTATATCCTGTTATAAGGTAAGATTCAACACACACACACACACACACACACACACACACACACACACACACACACACACACACACACACACACACACACACACACACACACACACACACACACACACACACACACACACACACACACACACACACACACACACACACACACACACTCACTCACTCACTCACTCACTCACTCACTCACTCACTCACTCACTCACTCACTCACTCACTCACTCACTCACTCACTCACTCACTCACTCACTCACTCACTCACTCACTCACTCACTCACTCACTCACTCACTCACTCACTCACTCACTCACTCACTCACTCACTCACTCACTCACTCACTCACTCACTCACTCACTCACTCACTCACTCACTCACTCACTCACTCACTCACTCACTCACTCACTCACTCACTCACTCACTCACTCACTCACTCACTCACTCACTCACTCACTCACTCACTCACTCACTCACTCACTCACTCACTCACTCACTCACTCACTCACTCACTCACTCACTCACTCACTCACTCACTCACTCACTCACTCACTCACTCACTCACTCACTCACTCACTCACTCACTCACTCACTCACTCACTCACTCACTCACTCACTCTCTCTCTCTCTCTCTCTCTCTCTCTCTCTCTCTCTCTCTCTCTCTCTCTCTCTCTCTCTCTCTCTCTCTCTCTCTCTCTCTCTCTCTCTCTCTCTCTCTCTCTCTCTCTCTCTCTCTCTCTCTCTCTCTCTCTCTCTCTCTCTCTCTCTCTCTCTCTCTCTCTCTCTCTCTCTCTCTCTCTCTCTCTCTCTCTCTCTCTCTCTCTCAAACCTTCACTCCTACTCATTCCTCTCCTCATCTCATTTTCCCTTTCCCCTTGTTTCGGTTCCAAAAAGTTCATCACCCAACCACCCTACCCATCCCTCCTTGGCCTCCCTGTTCTCTTCCATTCCCAGTCCAGCAATCCTAGTCCGTCCTACCCTCCCCCTGCGTGCCAAAAGTCATTAATTTTACCTGGCAAACCGGAGGACACAGTTACGCGACCTGGCTGGATTTATTTGCAAGATGAGAGACCAAACACACACACACACACACACACACACACACACACACACACACACACACACACACACACACACACATGAACACAATGCAACAAGGGCATGGACGAGGAAACGACAAGCAAAGACAGGGTAACCAAATAGGGGTGAGGGCGAAATAGAGGGAGAAAGAGAGAAATAAATAAATAAATAAGTAAATATTCAGGGTAACATTTTTCCTCGTTAAAGATTGCCTCTTTAATCTGAACTAATATTCTCGCTTTAATTCATTCATATTTTACTCTAATTTTTATCCCCCTTTTTATGTGAGAGAATAAAAGCAGTCGAGATTATGTGGTTACGGGATTAGCGAGAGAGAGAGAGAGAGAGAGAGAGAGAGAGAGAGAGAGAGAGAGAGAGAGAGAGAGAGAGAGAGAGAATCTGAATAAATGGGATGAATTCTGAAGAAAAGTAGTTTGGAAAGAAGCAGAGAAAAAAAAACGGAGGAAGGAAAAGAAAGCAGATAAAAGGGAGTTGGTGCTCTCTCTCTCTCTCTCTCTCTCTCTCTCTCTCTCTCTCTCTCTCTCTCTCTCTCTCTCTCTCTCTCTCTCTCTCTCTCTCTCTCTCTACGCGATATGATCTTAACAGGTGCTGGTTTAAGTAGCTGTTTTATCTTACTTTCTATATTCTACACCCTCCTTTCCTCCGTCCTTTTCTCGTTCCTTTACATTATCCTCCTCCTGTTACTCCTCCTCCCCACTCCTCGTCTTAAGAAGCAACAAACAACCTTCAACACGAGACAAAACACAGAACAACAAAGCAAACTCCAAAAAGGTTGAATGAAGACGATAAAACCCAGAGCAATAAAAAGTTCAAGATGATACAGCTTATACATCTGCTGGATCTAAACTCGACACACCAGCAGGAAAGGAGGAGGAGGAGGAGGAGTAACAAGAGTAAGAGGGGGAGGAGGGGCAATTGCAAAAGGAGGGGATGGAGGGAGGTTAAAGGATATGGCTCAAGAGGGGAGGCAAGGAGGGGAGCAGACAATCAGTTCGTATTTGCCTCGCAGGTGATGTCTGGTATACCCCCTACATGCAGTGTCTGTCCTTTGTACCTGAGCTGGCTGAATGGGGGCATGAACCTAGATAGAGACAGATAGCAGTAGCAGTAGTAGTAGTAGTAGTAGTAGTAGTAGTAGTAGTAGTAGTAGTAGTAGTAGTAGTGACTAAGATGGTAGAAAGTAAATATAAATACAAGGAAAAGGAAGAGAACTAAGATGATGTGGTGTTAGTGGTATGTAGTAGTAGTAGTAGTGATTGTAGGACGATGGAAGAAAGGAAAGAGAAAAAAACGACAAGAAAAAGGAAAAAGAAAAACTAAGAGGTGATGAGAGAAAGGAAGGCAGGTAGGCAGGTAGGTAGGTAATAATTCACAGGTAAGCTACTAGTATAGGCTGAGACGGTATTAGGTAGGTGAGAACTAGACAGGGACAGGTCAAGGTTGCTCAAGGTGTCATAATATGCAAGGTGTGAAGATTGCAAGTGTGTGTGTGTGTGTGTGTGTGTGTGTGTGTGTGTGTGTGTGTGTGTGTGTGTGTGTGTGTGTGTGTGTGTGTGTGTGTGTGTGTGTGTGTGTGTGTGTGTTGCACCTGGTGACTGCTACTTGTTTGGGCAAGAACTTATTAGTATACTGATGTTGTTTGCCTACTTATAGAAGGAGGAGGAGGAGGAGAGAGAGAGAGAGAGAGAGAGAGAGAGAGAGAGAGAGAGAGAGAGAGAGAGAGAGAGAGAGAGAGAGAGAGAGAGAGAGAGAGAGAGAGAGAGAGAGAGAGAGAGAGATACGCAGTGGCAATAACCCTTCTCACGCTGAGGTAACCAACATTAAGATTATAATGTAACAAAATCGCAAGTGACAAACCGTATCAACCAAACAATAAACGCACAATCAAACCGCACTTAACCCGCGCCGCCACAACCACCACAACAACCACAATCTTCACCACAATCACAACCACGACCTTGATCATGAACGCAGTTACGCCCCTCTGGCAACCCAACCCTCGCCACCACCATCCCTTCCTTCCCTCTCTCCCTCCGCCGCTCTCTCGTCCCTCCCTCGCCGCCTCGACTTGCCCGTCCTCCTCCTCCTCCTCTTCCCTCGCAGCCTGCCGTGCCGGGTCGCGAGGTACGGGAGGAGGAGGTAGAGGAGGAGGAAGAGGAAGAGGAGGAGGGTCAGGGGGATGCAGGGAGAGTATCACAACAACCTTCCTTATGGGCGACTATTCAAGTTTGACGTCACCCGCTCCTCCCCGCTCCCCACTTCACACCCTCCCTCTTTTCTCTCCTCTCTCCTCCCTCTTTCCTCTCTTCTCCCTCCGCCCTCCGTGCCTCCCTTTCCTTCCATACCTCCTTCCTTGCCTCTCTCCTGTTATATGCCTTGTAGTGTTTCCTCTTCGCCTCTCTCTCCTTTTCTCTCCCTGGTCAAGTTGAGTTCGGTTCTTTACGCTAAATCCTTCATCTGTTTTTCCTTCTTTCTCTTAAGATGCTTTCCTCCCACCTCCTCCTCCTCCTCCTCTTCCTCCACCTCCTTCCTCTTCTCTCCCTCCAATCTTCTCCTCCCAGCTTTCACTACTCATTTGCATCTGATCTCTTCCTTCTCATTTCTCCTTGCTCTTATCACTCACTCATTCCTTTAACTTTCCCTCATTTCCTTTCCTTCCCTCTTTCCTTCCCTCCTCTCTTCTTTCTCTCCTTCTCGCTCCTCCTTACCTCCCACTATGTGACGTCAACATGTAAACAAACAGCCTCCTCTTCCTCCTCCTCCTGGTCCTCCTCTTCCTCCTGCTACTTTTCTTGTCCCTCTTCCTTGTCCCCCCTAACATATTGTAATTAGTAAAATATGAACATGTGTGAAGTGAGGAAAAGACCGGAATGCTAAAGCGTGTAAAAAAAATAATAATTGCAATGTTGTGGTACCTGGTATTTTGTTCCAGTACAGATGCCATTCAACGCTTTTTCAGTCTCCTCTCTCCAAATTCTTTTTTTGTTAATGGAAGGTTTGGTTCTTGTATCTGAGTTTGTTTTATTTATTTATTTTTTTGTTATTAATGTGTGTCTGTGTAATAATTCGTGTTGTTTGTAAATGATTCGTTAATGACGGGGAAAAGAAATGAACAAGATGAAAGGAAGGGAAGGAAAGGATCGAATAATTGTGGGGGGAGAGAGAGAGAGAGAGAGAGAGAGAGAGAGAGAGAGAGAGAGAGAGAGAGAGAGAGAGAGAGAGAGAGAGAGAGAGAGAGAGAGAAACGCACCCAGCCTCCACCAATTGCAGGTACAGATACAAGTGTTCCTTACCGATGCTCCACTAATTCAATTACCACGCCGGCAGTAACTTTTCCCACGCCCTCCTCCAGCACGCCTCGCCCACCCCACCCCCTGCCTCCCGCCTTCCATCCCTCTCTAACTTGCCTACATCCATCACCAATCCACATCCTTACCACACACACCCTCATTGTTCACTCACACTATCCCACTCACTCACTCACTCTCTCTCTCTCACTTTCTATTCTACATAATCACTATCCATCTTACTTTAATCCATCTTATCCACACGTCCATCCTGCATCAACCTCTCATCCACTCTCACAGCCACTCTCACCTATCCTATCCACATTGCTATCATCATTTCCTTCCTCATCCACGCACATACTCACCCACATCTCCATCTCGCATCTTCCTGATCCACCCACAAGCATTCATACACGCCACTTCACCCACTCTCAATTATCACCATCTTTCACTATTCACTCATAAAAAAACTGTGTCACTACTACTATTACTACTGTTACTACTATCACCATAAACTATATATATTATCACTGTTACTATCATCAGATGTACAACCCACTTTCCCCCCACCACCACCACATCCTCAATTAATCCTCCTCCTCCTCCTCCACCAGTCTCCGTAAAAGACCTGAACTCCCTACTTCCCTCCCTTCAAAGAGTTCTCCCTCTCTCCCTTTCTCCCTCCCTCCTCCCCTTCACTTCTCTGCTTATCATTTACATTTCTCTATTATCTCTCCCTCCACAACCTTATTTATGCACTGCCCATTGTGTAATCCTCCTCTTCTTCCTCTTCCTCCACCTCCTCCTCCCCCTTACGCTTCTTCACAATTCCTCTCCACCCCTCTTCATCTCCCTTGACTCTCTCTCTCTCTCTCTCTCTCTCTCTCTCTCTCTCTCTCTCTCTCTCTCTCTCTCTCTCTCTTGGGTCAAGCCACTGCTAACTGTCTGCTCCTTGGAATTCACCTGCTTACATTAAAAACTCGATCCTTGATGGGGACATAAAGTGTTAAGTGTTTATCCAGAATCGCGACACTGGCAATTGTGTTTAGTTAAATGCTTACCAGTAAAAAAAATAAATATAAGCGGGAAGAAAGATATTTTTCTGTACTTTTAAGGAGATTTTACTACTAATATTAGAATATTTGGATTAAAACGTGGAATATTTTGTCACGCATACACACAAAAAAAAACTACGAAAAATTCATAAAGAAGAAATAAAGAAAATAAACAAGGCAACAAAAAATAAATAAAATAAAAACTAGAAAAAAAACATTTATAAAACAGAAGAAAACATGCATAGTTCAAAATGAAACAAGTAGAAAAGAAATGCATTAACAAACCTACCTTCCCTTCAGTAAGCAGTGCAAGAGACGCGTCATGGCAGGAGCAGCAGGTAATGGAGGCCCTTTGTGGAGCAGCAGCCCAGGGTGTGGTGTGGCTTCTTAATCTTTATAGCAGCCCATCAGGTGACAAATGACACCTATTTATTTTCGGCAGACGACGCGAGAGACGGACATGTTCTGGTGTGTGTGTGTGTGTGTGTGTGTGTGTGTGTGTGTGTGTGTGTGTGTGTGTGTGTGTGTGTGTGTGTGTGTGTGTGTGTGTGTGTGTGTGTGTGTGTGTGTGTGTGTGTGTGTGTGTGTGTGTGTGTGTGTGTGTGTGTGTGTGTGTGTGTGTGTGTGTGTGTGTGTGTGTGTGTGTGTGTGTGTGTGTGTGTGTGTGTGTGTGTGTGTGTGTGTGTGTGTGTGTGTGTGTGTGTGTGTGTGTGTGTGTGTGTGTGTGTGTGTGTGTGTGTGTGTGTGTGTGTGTGTGTGTGTGTGTGTGTGTGTGTGTGTGTGTGTGTGTGTGTGTGTGTGTGTGTGTGTGTGTGTGTGTGTGTGTGTGTGTGTGTGTGTGTGTGTGTGTGTGTGTGTGTGTGTGTGTGTGTGTGTGTGTGTGTGTGTGTGTGTGTGTGTGTGTGTGTGTGTGTGTGTGTGTGTGTGTGTGTGTGTGTGTGTGTGTGTGTGTGTGTGTGTGTGTGTGTGTGTGTGTGTGTGTGTGTGTGTGTGTGTGTGTGTGTGTGTGTGTGTGTGTGTGTGTGTGTGTGTGTGTGTGTGTGTGTGTGTGTGTGTGTGTGTGTGTGTGTGTGTGTGTGTGTGTGTGTGTGTGTGTGTGTGTGTGTGTGTGTGTGTGTGTGTGTGTGTGTGTGTGTGTGTGTGTGTGTGTGTGTGTGTGTGTGTGTGTGTGTGTGTGTGTGTGTGTGTGTGTGTGTGTGTGTGTGTGTGTGTGTGTGTGTGTGTGTGTGTGTGTGTGTGTGTGTGTGTGTGTGTGTGTGTGTGTGTGTGTGTGTGTGTGTGTGTGTGTGTGTGTGTGTGTGTGTGTGTGTGTGTGTGTGTGTAAGTCAGTCAGTCATTTTAAGGATAAAGTCAGTCAGTCACATGCATATTAGTCTTATGTCTCATAAACTCCTTTTGGACACAAGCACCAAATTTAGTCACTGTCCTAACTTCCCTCTCCCTCTCCCTCTCTTTCTCTCTCCGCTGGTATCAGGACTCCATCTTTGCGTATCTGCGCCAACCATCGGCCAGGGGTGTCAGGGCGTCAGGCGGGGCTGCTAACAACACGTTCCACTGGTTTTCAACGATGTTATTTTGTTTTTGTTCCCGCAGGAGGAGGTAGAGAGGGTTGGGGGACCGGGAGGAAGGGGGAGATGATGATGGCAGTGGTGGTGGAGGTAGGTAGTGATGGTGGTTGAGGAGAGAGGCTGGGATGGAGGGAGGAATGGAGGAGAAGGGAAGGGGGAGGGAGAGAGCAAAACAAAGTATTTTAATGAGCTTCTTGATTAAATCCATTGTGGGCGACGCATCTATTGTTACGAGCTGCATAAACAATATTTGCGATGTGGCTCTTCCCTCCCTCCCCTTCCACTCTCCCTCCTTCTGCCTTTCTCTCTCCGCTAGTCTCCCTTCCTTTCCTCTCTGTCTTCATCCGAGGCAATACTTGGCGCTAAGGGACACTGACGTGGCACTCATCCTCCTAAGTGTGTGTGTGTGTGTGTGTGTGTGCTTACGTGTGTGGGTGTAAGTAATTTTTTTTATTTTTCTTCTTACATGATTTGCTTTTTATGTGTGGTCTCTCTCTCTCTCTCTCTCTCTCTCTCTCTCTCTCTCTCTCTCTCTCTCTCTCTCTCTCTCTCTCTCTCTCTCTCTCTCTCTCTCTCTCTCTCCTTTTAAACTTACGGTAAAAAAAAATGAGAACCTAGTGAGAAATTACTACGATTCATATGAGTAAATATAAAGTGCTATAATGAAAGAACGATAAGTTTGTATTTCTTTTACAATTTAACGTTCACTCAAGTCAACACAATATTGTGTGCCTAAAACCCACAAAGCAATGCATTAAGACGAGCGTGCCTGGATATCTCTCCCGTGTAATACATTCGTTGTCAATGCTCGTAATGTAAAGACAGAGGGACGAAGTGAGGCGAGCAGGGAGGGAGGGAGGAAGGGAGGGAGGGAGACGAGGCGAGAGGAAGACAAGGAGCAAGGAACAATGAACCGCCTTCTGTCGTAACCTATCTGATACACGGCGATGAAAAGCACACACCAGCACTCACTTCATGCACCTCGCTTGTTGAGAGAGAGAGAGAGAGAGAGAGAGAGAGAGAGAGAGAGAGAGAGAGAGAGAGAGAGAGAGAGAGAGAGAGAGAGAGAGAGAGAGAGAGAGAGAGAGAGAGAGAGAGAGAGAGAGAGAGAGAGAGAGAGAGAGAGAGAGAGAGAGAGAGAGAGAGAGAGAGAGAGAGAGAGAGAGAGAGAGAGAGAGAGAGAGAGAGAGAGAGAGAGAGAGAGAGAGAGAGAGAGAGAGAGAGAGAGAGAGAGAGAGAGAATGAACACCCTCCCTGAACTCAACACAACGCTCCATACATGCATACGCAGCATACGCATTCATACACTTCCTGACACCAGTGATATACAAGTACTCTTAACACATTTTTTTCTTCTCTCTCTCCATTTCGAGCCTCTTCTAATTTTCTCGAGTTGTGGTTTGTTAGGGTTATTAAAAGACGTGTCAGCTGAACCGAAAATAAAATCAATGCATTTTTTCCTTTATTTTTTTATCCATCTGTTCTTACGAGACCGAACGGAAGTTGGGGAGGATGCTGGGGAAGATGCTGGGGAGGATGTTGGGGGAGGTGAGGTGCTAAAACGGAGAAGCGGGGTGAGGAGAAGTGACAACGCAGGGTTCTATATGCAACTGCTTTTATTTCGGAGGCTGTGGGGAGAGGGAGGGACTAGTGATGATGGGGAGGAGGGGCTGGGCAGTTGAAAGTGAAGAGGATGCAGTGAAGAGGACGGGGAGAGAGAGGGGGAGGAGGGGGAGAGTAGAGGAGGGCGTGTCAGGCTGAACTACACTGCTTTTATTGTTTAGGGAGGTGGTGGTCATGGTGGTGGTGGTGGTGGTGGTGGTGAGGTAGGGGTGGAGGTATGGAGGGGAGGAAGAGGAGGGGATAGGAAGGGGTGTGTGTCAGCACCAGCTAAACTACTGCTTTTATTGCTTGTCTGCTCTCATGAGAAGAGGCGGCGAGTGTGCTTTCAGGGCCAAATATTGAATGACGAATCAATTCCAAACAATATCAATAATCAGCTGGGCACAGAGGCAATCTCATGTATATGCAAATGTTGTGTCAATAACTCTGAACGTCGAGACTCGGGAGTGGGATGCTGGTGGTGGTGAGGGTGGTGGTGGTGGTGGTGGTGGTGGTGGTGGGTAGAGGATGTATTAGCTAGTGGGTTGAGGAGGAGGAGGAGGAGGAGGAGGAGGAAGAGTAGGAGGAGGAGTAGGAGGAGGAGGAGGCAACAAACAATGCACAAAAAATGCACCACTACACCTGATATTTTTGGTGTTGCGTTCATTCCGGTGACCTTTTTTTTTTTTTTTTGATTATTGCAATAATAGCAGTGGTGGTGGTGGTGGTGGTGGTGATGGTGGTGGTGTGATGATGATGGTGCGTAGCTGCTGTGCATTATTTGCGGTCGCACCAAATCATTACTACCACCACCATCAACACCACTTCTGTCTCCTCCTCCTCCTCCTCCTCCTCCTCCCCCTCCTCCTCCTCCTCGTTGTTTCGCTTATCTATGTCATCTTGCAAGGCGGCAGCTTCCTCACATTATCACAGAGATACTAACTCTCTCTCTCTCTCTCTCTCTCTCTCTCTCTCTCTCTCTCTCTCTCTCTCTCTCTCTCCTCCTACACGACCAATATTGTAGTTAATTTATGAAGTGATCTATTGTATTGTTTTCCTCCGCGCCCAAGTCTCATGTCTCAGAATTAACGAGGCAGTAACTAATATGGCAAATGTATCATCCTTTCCTTTAATTTCACTCACCTGGCCACTTATTCGTTTGTTTTCCGAAATTTATCACGGCTTTTAATCATCGGACAGGAGAAAGAGAAAAGAAAAAAAAGACTCATCAAAATTGTTAACATTTCTGTGACGATAAGATCCGGCAGCACACAAACATACACACAATCTCTCTCTCTCTCTCTCTCTCTCTCTCTCTCTCTCTCTCTCTCTCTCTCTCTCTCTCTGACACTCAAACACAAAAATCCATTAACACTCCACAGTAAAAACCTGACCTGCGTAACCCAAACCTTTTACACAAGCCTAAAGCCAAGAGGGAAAAAATGGAAATCCCCTTTTTTCACTCGAATTCCAACTCACTCATCGAAGTCATTAAGAGTGGAGAAGAATTCGACAACATCTCATCTTCGAAATAGCAACAAGAGATTAGGAGGCCTGGAGGAGGTCGAGGAGGAGGAGAAAGGAGAAGGGAGGGAGAGACAGGAAGGAGGTTATAGTAGTAGCAGAAGTAGTAGGAGCAGGAAGGGAATGGTTAAAGGAAGTGTAAGATCAAGCGATGGCTAAGACCAAGAGAAGGGATAAGGTGAAAAAAGGAAAGCGTGTTACAGAGAAGGAGATGAAGGGGGAAGGAAGGTATATATTTAAGCGACATGTTCATAGATGTAAGAGGATAGCATGAGGAATTATTCTAGGGGGAAAGGAAGGAGATTAGTGAGGAAGCGACAGAGAAGGGAAGACGAGAGAAAAGAATGGATGGAGAGACAGAATAAGATACATATACTAAAATTAATCACGAGGAAGAGGATACTGAAGCTTGAGGAATGAGGGAATAGAGTAACTGGCATAACTGTGAGCAAGTAAAGGAGGAGGAGGAGAAGAAGGATAATGAATAACAGGAAAATGTGATGAATCAAATAGAAGCAGGTTTGAGAGAGAGAGAGAGAGAGAGAGAGAGAGAGAGAGAGAGAGAGAGAGAGAGAGAGAGAGAGAGAGAGAGAGAGAGAGAGAGAGAGAGAGAGAGAGAGAGAGAGAGAGAGAGAGAGAGAGAGAGAGAGAGAATGCCTGCGGTTCACTGGCCGTGTGAGGTGCAGTAAGGCCAAAGAGAATAATTAGCGACATTGTCCATTGGCGGGTTGTCGCGGCGGGAGGCTTGAGCGATCTGTCAACCTTCGCCCTCAACTCCCTCCTTCACCGCCTCCTTCGCATGCCCTCTAGCAACACCCTCACCCTCTCTCTCTCTCTCTCTCTCTCTCTCTCTCTCTCTCTCTCTCTCTCTCTCTCTCTCTCTCTCTCTCACCTGGCAGGTAAATGCGTGTCCAAATGCCATAGTGATTTGCTGTCCCTTTTTCCCGCTCGTATTACCTAAAGTGCAATTTGGTGTAGATGGAGAATGGTGCCTCTAATGACTGTTTTATAGGCGCTTTATTCCAAGTCGGGTGTCCATCGAGGGTTATGGTGATGCCACTGTGTGTGTGTGTGTGTGTGTGTGTGTGTGTGTGTGTGTGTGTGTGTGTGTGTGTGTGTGTGTGTGTGTGTGTGTGTGTGTGTGTGTGTGTGTGTGTGTGTGTGTGTGTGTATGTGTGTCTCATTCTTTATTTTTTATATATTTACAAGCCACACATCTTTTCATTAATTATTTATGTAAGTGTGAATAAATAACGAAAAGGCTGTTGCCAAGAAGCATAGCTTGTCATTTAAAAAAATGGGCTTTCTAAAAATACAGAACAATTAGAAAAGGAAAAAAAAAAAAGCAGCACAAACTACACACCTTGAGCCACGCGTGTTGTCCATCCCTGAAAATACAAGAAAAAAAACATGAGAAAACATTTTAGTTGGAAGAATAATACAAGTAATTGAGTCCATTAAAATTTTGCACCACCACCACACCACATCACCACAAATAACGAAAGATGAGAGAAGGAATTATAACTCTTCTCTTACCAAAATCATCACCACCACCAGCACCACAAGAACCATCACCAATAATGAAGAACAAAACAGTAAGCAAATCCCAATTACTCTGCAACTACAACCACATAACAACCATCAATCCATTATCTCCACACACACACAGACACACACACACACACACACACACACACACACACACACACACACACACACACACACACACACACACACACACGTACGAAAATGGGTATGGTCAAGATTCCTAAAGATATCACAAGGTGCCTGATGGGCATTGCCGCCGCCACCGCCACAACCACCACCACCATCACCACCACCACCACCACCACCAAGAGCATCACCACCACCAGCAGGAGATAAGCAAGATAAAGAGTCCCGTCCTCTCCCTGGTATCGATTTAGCAGGATAAGACACGATACAACGATAAGAGATTGCAGAAACATGTCTTTAAAAAGAATGATTGCGAGTGATTGACTTTAAAAACATTCGTTCGTCCTTTGCAATACTAATGATATGCCTAAATACTTACTTATATAGCAAAACATGAGTATGACGACCTTTGTGTGTGTGTGTGTGTGTGTGTGATTCGCTGGAGTATCACCTGATTACGTCAAGAGAACGAGGTAGAGGGGGAGAAACTAGCACACACACACACACACACACACACACACACACACACACACACACACACACACACACACACAAAGCAACAGCAACTAAGTGCTTACACAGAAACTCAATTAGGATCAACATACAAGCAGGTGTGATACTGTCATTAACAGAGGCGGCGGAGGACGGGTTAATGAGGGAACGAGAAAGCACAATGCAAGTGGCGATGGTGGTGGTAGTGGTGGTGGTGGTTGGTGGTGGTGGTGGTGGTGGTGGTAACTAATGGTGTGACAATGGTTGTATTAATCGTAGAAGTAGTAGTAATAGTGGTAGTAAAGCTGTACTGATAATAGTGGTAGTGATTGTGGTCAGTGGTGGTGGTGGTGGTGGTGGTAGTGGTGGTTGTTGTAGTAGTAGTAGTAGAACTTCATCGAAAATAATAATAATAATAATAATAATAATAATAATAATAATAATAATAATAATAATAATAATAATAATAATAATAATAATAATAATTCAAATACAGTATAATGTCTACAGATTTTCTCTCTCTCTCTCTCTCTCTCTCTCTCTCTCTCTCTCTCTCTCTCTCTCTCTCCCAGATTTGCCACTGTGCCTTACTTCACTCATTATTTCCCTTAAACATCCACAGTAATTAGTTCCCGGAAGAACGTAATAGAGAGAGAGAGAGAGAGAGAGAGAGAGAGAGAGAGAGAGAGAGAGAGAGAGAGAGAGAGAGAGAGAGAGAGAGAGAGAGAGAGAGAGAGAGAGATTGTATAATACTGCAGATAAATGACCACACAAACAACTACCTTAAATGTTCTAGCGAAATTCACCTTGACTCACGCCTCTTATTAAATTCTCTCTCTCTCTCTCTCTCTCTCTCTCTCTCTCTCTCTCTCTCTCTCTCTCTCTCTCTCTCTCACTGACAGATAATCGGCATGCGAAATTCCCACAACAGTAAACACAGGAGACTATATTGCGCCTTACGTCTTGAAGAAAAAGAAAAAAAAACAGATGAAAGAAGAGAAAGAAGAGTAACTGTACACGCTCATGAACTAGGAGGAGGAGGAGGAGGAGGAGGAGGAGGAGGAGGAGGAAGACACGAAGATTACAAGTCCCCGTCACAGCAATAGGTTAGCACTGTGTTGACCAAGGCGATGGACTAACTGAGTGGTGGTGGTGGTGGTGGTGGTGGTGGTGGTGGTGGTGGTGCTGCTGCTGCTGGTGGTGCTGGTGGTGGTGACTTGCGTGCGTGGCCTTAACTGAGGGAAGGAAAAGGTCGATCTTAACGACGCCTACGAGGAAACAATTCTCCCGCGAGCAAACAGGCCGCCCTCATTACCAATTATCGGCAATCACACCCACTTTGTGTCTGACCAATGGCAAAAAGAACGGCGATTAAGAACCTAGCGTCTGTCCATTGAGCGATAATTACACAGGTGAGTTAGGGAAAGAAAGAGTAAAATGACGTATATGAAGGTAAACATTCACATCGAACCAGACCACTGAATGAAGGGGAGGAATAAGGAATATGTGGTTAGGTTTATTTACTTCTTAATATTGGAAAAGGCAAAGGGAATGGAAGGGAAGGGAAGGGATAGGAAGGGAAGGGAAGGGAAGCGGGAGGGGAGGGGAGGGAAGGATGGGGAAGATGAGAGTGGAAGGAGAGGGAATAGAAGGGAGGGGAGGGGAGAAGAGGGGGATGAGAAGGAAGCGGAGTGGTAGGGAAGTGTAGGGACAGGGAAGGGGGCACTAGTGTGACATAAGAGACACAGGGCTGCAGTTCAAGAGGAAGAGGACAGACAGCAAGGGGCCAGAAAGCGAGAACGGATAATGTTGGTGAAGGAAAGAGGAAGTGAAAAAGTGGAGGTAAGAGTCTTTAGGAAATTGAGGTATGTACAGTATTTGTAGGTGAGAGGAAAAGGGGGAAGAGAAAAGGAAAGGAGACAGGTCGATTCAAGTATAAAAGACAAGGCTCTAAGCAAGAATGGGAGAGAAAGAGACAGAATCGCGGGGAAAGGTAAGAGCAATATACAAATGAGATGATGATAGAGGGATGAGGAGTGTGCCTAAATATAAAAAGTAATTCAGGAAGTACTCTTGGCAAAGAGAATAGGAGAGGAAGAGACAAAGAACAACAAGGAAAGATGAGAGGAGAATACAGCCGATGACAGCCACAGGGATGAGGAGTGTCTAGGTATAAACAGTAAGGGATTCAGAAAGTACTCTAGGCAGCAGGGACAGAAGAAGCAGAGAATCGGGGGGAAAGATAAGAGGAGTATGTAGGCGAGAGGATGATACTCGTGGCTAGAGGGGGTGGAGTGTGTGCCAGGGTATAAACAGTAAGGGATTCAGTAAGTATTTCTCTCCTAAGCGCGGTAAATGACCACCTCTAACAGTCGCCCATTGATTGAAATACCCATAAACTCTCACCCTACTTAATTTCTATCAGTGTTGATTCCGTTTTGCAGCAATTTATGGGCGGGTATATTAATGTTTGGGAGCGTGTACCGCGCCATCATGCCATCCAACCCTTTAAGTCCTTTTCATTATTTCATTACGATTCCCTTTTTGTTCCTTGTTCGCTTTTAATAAATATGGCATTTTAGGTGTTCGAGGACTCTTCTGTTGGGTTAAAATTAGCATTCCTTACCTACCTACATACACACACACACACACACACACACACACACACACAAAGGTAACAGCTGTAATACCCCTTTTCTGTTTCATTCAAATGCTGGTAATCAAATTCCTGCTACCCTTTGATGTACCCGAAAGCCGTCCCATTTACTGAGCATAATGGCTGTGATGCCCGCGGTGCCCCTGAGGGAGGATAATAAAGAGCAAGCCAAGTCTCACGACCCCGCGCCACTCACAACGCATAATAACAATAAGCCCTATGACCACTGTGCCCTGGAGAGAGGATGCCACACACACTACGCCACAATACCACAAAACATAAAAAAAGAAGCACCAGTGAAACGACGCAGGCCTTTAATGGTCCATCAGGAAATAGCATCTAATAACACAACATTGGATGTCTGAATGTATGAATGTACGTACTCAAGTCCCCGCGATGTGGTAGATAGGATAGATGAGATAGACAGGATGGATATAGTAAAAATGACAGATAAACTAAGGGTTGGGGGGATGGGGGAGGGTTACAGTAATCCCGTGAATGAGCATTATTTCCAGTCGTTCCCTCCTCGCCCTGCAGTGAGCATTCCTACATCGAGCGAACATGCAATTTGTCCCACGATCTCATTCCACCCCCACATTACTCCTCCTCGACATGACTTAGGGAGGGAATAAAAGGAAATCGGAGACGTGGACCATAGTGGAGTCTCTGTCTGTACTCTCTCTCTCTCTCTCTGTCTCTCTCTCTCTCTCTCTCTCTCTCTCTCTCTCTCTCTCTCTCTCTCTCTCCGTGTGTGTGTGTGTGTGTGTGTGTGTGTAGCGGCAATTACGGTTAAACTGCAAATACTGCTTCATCATAATTAGCAAACAAATAGCACACGGCGGCCATTGTTAGATACCAAGATTTATGAAACATGAGTACAGACGGAGGTGAAGGATGAAAGACCAGGCAAGATAAACGAAACGAGGTATTTGATACGGAGAAAATATAATGCTGGGGACGGAGGGAGGAGTGGAGAGTGGGGACAGACGTGGTGGGGGGAGGGAAGGTAGGAGGTATGTACGGGCAGGTATGTACTAGCATCCTACACCTGTCGTAATTTAAGTGTACATGAAGGTGACACTGCAATAGCTTCCGTGTCCCTGCCATCCAACCCTCCCTCTGACCTCTCACGCCGCGGTCCGCTCACCTCCTTATTACGAGTCCCCAACAATGGAATAATCCTGGGCCGCGGTGGGCACCTGTGAGTCAGTGGCGTCCTCCATATGGGGAACATCGTCCTCCTGGCGCCGCGGCAGGGAGATGTTGACCAGGATGAACTGCGGGGTGCCGGGGGAGTTGGAGGGCGGGGCTGGGGGTGGGAGGGCCTCGCTCAGCACCGGGAGTTGCTGGCGGCGGAGAGTGAAGCTGTTGACGTGGTTGTAAATACTATTCTCGCTTAAAGGAATCACCGTCACGTACAGCAGGTCGTTGATGCACCGGGCCTCCACCACCACGGACTCCTGCTCCACGTGGCCTTCCGGGTGGGTCACGTTCGAGAGGTAGTAGATCAAGGGCGACGTGGGCGTGCCGAGGATGGTGTTGTTGACAGGCCTGGTCTGCTCGTGCGTGAGGAGTAACCAGCTGGTGTTGAGTCTCATCCGCTCCGTCACCAGGTTAATCAACTCGTTGGTGACCAGTGACAGTGACATAGTCTTGCCGCCCTCCGGGTCTGACCAATTCCCGAACACAGGGCAGTTGGGGCGGCCCGTGGGGGAAGCTGCTGCCATCCCCACAACCCCCGCCAGGAAGAGGAAGACGAGATTTTTCATTTGTATTTATATGAAACGCACGTGTTTCCTGCTTTTTGTGGGGAATAAAAGTGATTCAAGAGACGTTTGTCCACCCTGGAATAAATACACACACACACACACACACACACACACACACACACACACACACACACACACACACACACACACACACACGACCAGAAACATTCCACCACAGGTTTCTTTCTCACCTACTTCCACTGCTTTTCAGAAATGTATTGTTTCCCTTAAAATTTTCCGATAACAACTATTTGAAATTTGGTGTGGTGCAAGTTCTGTCATGTCACGCCAAAACTACGATAAGAATAATTTTAATTTATGACCAAT
>NC_087161.1:22578522-22581022 GCF_035594125.1 Scylla paramamosain | reverse complement strand
TTTTCTTCACCTAACTGATAAAGGATTACAAATACTGTGTGTGTCTGAGGGTGGGTGGCGGCGCCTCTATGTATGTAAGGGTGACTATCGCAGTGTTATGTAAAGAGTAAATGGAGAGAGGGATGAAGGAAACTAAGTATCATCGGGCACTTGAATGGAGTTAATTCTTGATAGGGAGCAGTATGGGCAGCATAAACAAACACATGACATAACTTTCACACAAACATACACACACACACACACACCCTTTCCTCACATACACACTTACGTAGATCACACATACATACACTTTATATATTTTTTTTCCCATTATGTACAATAAATAAGAAAAAGACAAGGGAGAGATTAAGAAAAGTATCAGTGACGTGAGACGTTGATGAGACTGATGACGTGAAAGAAAAAATGTCAAGTGTTTGAAAAGGAGGAGGAGGAGGAGGAGCAGGAGGAGAAGTAAGAGGCGGCGTAGGAGGAGGTCAAGAACGAAGACGAGGAGGAGGAGGACAAGTACAAAGAGGAGAGTACTCGAGTTACCAGTGCTGAGGGAGGCACATTCACGTGAGGCAGCGAATAACGTCACGCCCACACCCATTAAACTGTCACACGCCCTTGACAGAAACACAAGTACACTCATAAACTCACGACTCGTCACGCTTGGAATCTGTAAACATCTAACAAAATCTGCCGCACATACAAGACTGCGCACGATTAATTAAAACAGCTGAAGGTTTTAAGTGTACGGGTAAACATTCGTAAATATTGCTGGGACATCCCATTAATTCTTTGGGATGAAATTATGTTACATTAGAATCTATATAGACAAACACTTAACTTTAACGTCTAATATAGTATTCAAACCGTAAAATAATAAAAAAAGAATTAAATTAATGCCGTATTTATAGCTGAAATTTAAGTGTACAAGCAAACATTCATAAATATTTCTCGAGTATCCCATGAAAGTAAACACGAAATTATGATATATATTAACCATACCATAATTTCACTTTCAGATATACATACAGACAAATACGAAAGTTCTAAAATACAATGTTAAAATAATACGAAACAAAACTTAATCAGTATTACAATGATAAACAAGATTAGGAGTGGTGAAATGGAATACTATTATAAGGATTAATCACAACAGTAAGTTTCTGTGTCTAAGGGCATAAATATTTTAAATCCTTCCTTTAGCACCAGTAATCTTGTTGTAGGCGCCTTTTTCCCTTGTAAGCCGCACATTTCTCCGACCTGCAGAGAGAGAGAGAGAGAGAGAGAGAGAGAGAGAGAGAGAGAGAGAGAGAGAGAGAGAGAGTGAGTCATCCCTTACTAATAGCGCCACGCAGAGGGAATACAAGAGTTACTTCAGTGAATTTCTCTCTCTCTCTCTCTCTCTCTCTCTCTCTCTCTCTCTCTCTCTCTCTCTCTCTCTCTCTCTCTCTCCCGCACCTCGCACACATACATGAAAATCTTACAGATCACAGCACACAATAGAAATTCCTTATTACGAACGATAGTCTGGCCAGCAATGAGCAAGAGGGGAGGGAGGGAGGGAGGGAGTGAGGGAGTGGAGAACAGGATAGGAGACTGAGGGAGGGAAGGAGAGGATGGAAGGGGAGAGGGTTGGAGAGGGAGGGAGGGAGAAGAAACTTAGTACATTAGCTCACATTAACACCCCCTCATTAATCGTCGTCATCGAAGCAACAGAGGAAGAAACAAGAGTAAGTTATTTTCATGGGGAGAATAAAAAAATAAAAAAAAAGTTGCTATCTATGGCGAAAGGTTGCCATTCCCGGTTTGACACCCAAAACGCATTATACCTGATAAAGGCTACCTCGAGGGACGTCTCCGGATCCTTGACTTAATGGCCTCGTCTTAGCATACTCGCTAGAACAGTCTTCAGAAGAGCTGCAAAGTTTTCCGTGCATTGGAAACGTGAGTGAGAGTTTTGGCAGCACGTAAAAGAGAGAAAACCAGTGATTCAATAATGCATGGAATGGGTTTGCCTCGTATGTTAGGTTGATTTACGCTTAGTGCTCGTCAGGGCGACATGCTGTTAATACTTGCACACATCGTGAAACGCTACATTCGCCAAGTTCTCCCCGTTAAAGAAACATGAACCTTTTCTGTCAAGTTACGCGCCACTCCGAGGCTCTCAATAAGTGACGAGACAACAACAACAGCGAGAATCCAGTCGAGAATCACACAACACCGATGATCGATTACAGTAAGTGCTGCTTTCATGTGTTTTTATCCACTGTTTGTGAGAAAGTTTCGGTGACGATTCTGGGAACTATCACACTAAGGACAGACATATACACGTAGATAGATACTCATATACATATACGAGTATATATAAAGACATACATACATACATACATACAGAAAAGACAAAAACAGAGCCGAAACAGATATATAGACAGACAATAAGGGCACTGGACTAAGGATGACACTTCGTAAAGCATTTGAAAACCAGTACCGATCACCCCAGACAGACATAGAC
>NC_087161.1:22571022-22573522 GCF_035594125.1 Scylla paramamosain | reverse complement strand
CGAGTATGTTTTTCTAATTTTCTGTTTAACTTTTTGGGAGCGGCAAGGTGAATGTTTTTTTTTTTTCTTCCATTTTTATTTATTTATTTTTTGTGCCCTTAGCCAGTCTCCTTGACATATGAAACATGTAACTAATTCTTTCTTTCTTTGTAAGTGGACTGCACAATAATTCATCAGGTAGTGTGAGGTGAGAGGAGCGGAGACCATTTGGTTCGTCTCCTTTTATGTCGTTGGTCCGCCGAGGCACCCAAAGCCAACTTGGTATCTGGCTTAACCACGCCTTCCACTCTCCTAATTACTGAAGAAGCTTTTATTCTGCGGCGGAAGCATAAAGGTTAATGGTGGTGACGAATTGTAAGACGCATTTTAGTTTCACTCATTAATAACAGTGGAAGCCATGTTGAAGTCATTCCGGTTACGGTTAGAATGTCACCTTGGCGCCACCATGGACCTCTCACTGTCCCAGAATATAACAATTCCCCATAAAAGCATCCAGCTGTCTCTAGGAAGGACACACTGCCAATCCTCTCTACGCCGAATCCCTCCATTCCAGCCGCGTCAACTCATCCACCAAAGCACCACAAACTGAACCCAAATGACCACCCAATACTTTGACATCCCCGCAATGACTACTTGCAGCACCCCTACGTCGCAGAGTCATGAACAAAAGCAGGCACCAAAAGTCCACGGCAAGACAAAGGCGCCTCCAAACCTTCCCCACTCAGCCAGGAAAGCAGAGGAGGCCACTGTAGGAATGCCAGGGTGAAGCTAGTGCTATTCCAAGGCAACCTTAGATCTTAGGGATAAGCTATCCCACATGAGAATTACCCTAAAAAAAAAAAAAAAAAGTAAATAAGTAGATAAATAAATAAAGACCGAAATCCCCCTTAAATTTTTGGATAACCCTTTTACTACACTGATTGGGAAATGATAACCTTCACTGGGCCTTTTTTTTTTTCAGCATTTTTCTTGCCCTATACAAGTCCCCTTATATAACAAAACACCGCAAAAATCAAATCCTTACACCAATGATCCTTAAGAAAAGAAAAAAATATATACACAACTGACCAACACGAGACAAAATCATTTCCCCGTCCATATCCAATCGCCCCTTCCCCACTGTCCAAAACACCCTGTCCTGGCGCCCTTCCCAAGCACCGCTCGCCCCGGAACGCCCTCGCTGGCCACATGACCGTCTCAATACTGGGCATAGAATTGAATTTCGCTCCGGATCGAATTCCTTTACACGAACTAGACGAGGTGGGCGAGGCAGGCAGGCAGGCAGGCAGGCAGTCGAGTCACGTGTGGCATGTGTATAGCTAACGAGAGAGAGAGAGAGAGAGAGAGAGAGAGAGAGAGAGAGAGAGAGAGAGAGAGAGAGAGAGAGAGAGAGAGAGAGAGAGAGAGAGAGAGAGAGAGAGAGAGAGAGAGAGAGAGAGAGAGAGAGAGAGAGAGAGAGAGAGAGAGAGAGAGAGAGAGAGAGAGAGAGAGAGAGAGAGAGAGAGAGAGAGAGAGAGAGAGAGAGAGAGAGAGAGAGAGAGAGAGAGAGAGAGAGAGAGAGAGAGGAACAAAAAACAAAAATACAGACATACATATATACATACGTACACACATACATACATACATACATACATACATACATACATACATACATACGTACATACAGAGAGACAGACAGAGACACAGGGGAGTTCACAATCGTAGAACACGAATCTTTCATAAAATGTAAATATTACCCCATTATTATTACTGTTATTATCACTATCATTACAACATTACTATTAATATCACAACTGTTATCACCAAATGTTGACAGCCAAACATATATGTATACTCTTAGTTTCGTGGGTCAATTGAGTCATCAAGATAGGCAGTTCATTAAGGGGTTTTTAATTATTGACAGCAGGTGTCGCGCGTTCCCACCTGAGGCAGTGCTTTAATGAGAGGCAGCCACAGTCACCCAAACAAATGAGGCAGGTGAGGAGATGAGGAGGGAGAGGAGGGAGAGGAGGGAGGGGAGGTATGAAGGGAGGGAGATTCAGAGAAAGGGGGAGAGAGGGAGGGACGGTGAGGTAGGAACGGAGGGAGGGAGAGAGGGTGGGTGTGGGTGAGTGTCGTAGGTGGTAGACAGACGGAGGGACGGAGATGAAATGTGAGAAACAAAGGTGGAAAAAAATAGAGTGGGGAGAAATGGATGATTAAAAAAAAATAATAATAATAAGCAGGAAAGAAAGGGAAAAAGATGGAGGAATGTTATGTGACGAGGAGGAAAAGAGTAAAGTCAAAGTAAAGAAGCTAAAGATAAAAAAAAAAAAGGGAGGAAGAAAAAGACGGTTAGAAGAAGAAGAAAAATTAATGAAACAGGAAGAGAATAGGACGCGAAGGAAAGGATAATGAGTGGAAAAGTGAGAGAGAGAGAGAGAGAGAGAGAGAGAGAGAGAGAGAGAGAGAGAGAGAGAGAGAGAGAGAGAGAGAGAGAGAGAGAGAGAGAGAGAGAGAG
>NC_087161.1:22553522-22566022 GCF_035594125.1 Scylla paramamosain | reverse complement strand
GTGTGTGTGTGTGTGTGTGTGTGTGTGTGTGTGTGTGTGTGTGTGTGTGTGTGTGTGTGTGTGTGTGTGTGTGTGTGTGTGTGTGTGTGTGTGTAAGATGTAATTTTAAGAGAAGGAAATGTTCAAAAGTAATAAACGAGAAAGAGATAGACGTGTGACCAAAGCAACTCGCGGGGGCACGCACGCGCGCACACACACACACACACACACACACACACACACACACACACACACACACACACACACACACACACACACACACAGCACGGTGATGTATCTGTACAATCGACATAACAAAAGCTGTGTAGCAAAAGAACCTGCCCACTTCAATTTTTTTCTTTTATACCACACACACACACAGACACACACACACACACACACACACACACACACACACACACCTCATCAAGTTTCTTAATCTTCACTTCTCTTCCTTCTTTACACTTCTCATACATCTATACCCTTCTATTCCCATCTATTCCCTTCACATCTCCCTTTACTTCACCTTCCACAACTCTCTCCTATTCATCTATCTATCCACATCTCTTGTTCCTTCTTCCCTCCCTCCCTCCTAACCCCCTCTGGCCTTCCCCCTCTTAACGAACAGGATCTAATCGCGTTCCTCGATCGAGTCTCCGGAGCAGCATCTTGAGACACCAACAAATGCCAGTGACAAGAAGTTAACCGCGGGCTTGTCTGTCCCCGAGAGAGAGAGAGAGAGAGAGAGAGAGAGAGAGAGAGAGAGAGAGAGAGAGAGAGAGAGAGAGAGAGAGAGAGAGAGAGAGAGAGAGAGAGAGAGAGAGAGAGAGAGAGAGAGAGAGAGAGAGAGAGAGAGAGAGAGAGAGAGAGAGAGAGAGAGAGAGAGAGAGAGAGAGAGAGAGAGAGAGAGAGAGAGAAACACACCACTGGCTAAGCTGACGGTGTTTGTCCCACAGTCCAGACTTATCGTGCCTAATTATCTTGAGGTTTAATGAGTGGATCTGAATTTCCAATACGCTCAGAACTACTTTTTGTCGTGTTAGAGGGCGATGACAGGGAGGCCAGCGGGGGAGGGAGTAAGGTAGGTAGGTAGGGACTGAGAGAGGGAGAAGAACGGTAAGGGAGAGGTAGAGGAGGGCGTTCTTAGTCTGTGGACATCTGGAAGTGTTGTAGTGGTAGAAGTGGTAGAGGAACCTGAGTAGATGACATGTATGGTAGTCAGTTGAATTTGTGGTGGAGGTAAGGAAGCCAGTTGGAAAAAGGTGTGGTTTGTAGGAATAGCATGAGGATAAGGCGGAGGCGGGGGAGGAAGAGGTGAATGATGGTAGAAGTTTGTGGAATGTAGGCAGCAGAACGAGAATAAGGATGAGGAGACTGGAGACTTAAACGGTGGAGGAGGAAGGGAAATGGAGTCAGTGAGGGAAGGGAGAATTGAGGGGAAGGGAGTGAGAAGGGATAAGTCAAAGTGGGAAGAAGGAAGAAATCTAAGGGGGAAGAAAGGAGAAATCGAAAGAAGAGAGGTATCAAAGGAGGAAAAGGGAGAACCAAGGGGAAGGGTGTGTGAGGGGAGGAATAATAAGAGGGGAAGAGTGAAAGGCAAGAAAAAAAATCAAAGGAAAAGAGGCAAGAAGGGAACGCTTATCATCGACTGAGGAAGAGCAATGAGAAGGATGGTTCATTGATAACAAATAAAGAAATAAAAAAAGCGAAGGAAGGAAACTATCGAAACGGGTGAAGGTAAAAGGAGAAGAAAGAGTGAGAAGAAACAAAAGAAAAGAGCACCCATGGTTAGGAGTGAGTTAAGGGCAGAGGAGAAACATAATCTAAGCATTAATTACTAAGCTTTTAAGTAACCAGCTTCTCTTATTTCCACATTGTGTTCCCTTGTTTGCAGTAAGCTGTCACCAAGAGTGATGGGCGATCCTTTACCTGATTCAAGACATTGTGCACAGAATGCCTTGGAGTTAGACAGACCAACTACTTTACTCAGGAGGGAATTAATTGCTGTCAATGGCGAGAGATAAACACAAAAATCTTCACTTTAACCAGGGTAAAAATCCTCTTTCTGGTAAACTGCATTGAAAACAACTTAGATAATGAAAATACATACTTACCTACCTACCTTCCTACCTGCCTGCATGCATACATACATACATACATACATACATACACACATACGAAGAAAACAAAATGAGTTTTAAGTTTTCTTCATTTAAGCTGCACCAAAAACAAGACACATAATAAAAAATAAATAAATAAATACATACGAGAGCATTAAAATCAGCACGCTTCCTCTTTAACTCTTCTTTCCACCCACAAACTCTACTTCCTACTCCATCTCAAATAAATCCACAAATTTACGAGGTGACTCAGGCCAATAAATAAGAGCCAAGCTAAATAAAGTATAGCAGAGTGGACCCTAAACAAATCTATAATGAAAGGGATCCAGGTGCCAGCATATACAACAATAAAAATGCTACCTAGAACAACAGTGCTACCGATACAAGCATAATAAACAATGAAACCAAACAAATAAGGGTTAAGAATGTTTACAAGAGCTAAACCTGTATTACTGAAAGGTGAATTGCGAAACAAACACAATACTTAAATACATTTGTTCGGAATCAGCAGCCATTTCCAAAGCATGAGATACAGTAGAGGTTGATAATGAGGAGTTCAATGCAAATAACTGAAATCTTCCATTGAAAAAAAAAAAATGTACTTACAATAAATACACGTTGTTTTGTTATTCCGGGATAAATAAATATGCATGAGAAGAAAATATCGACAAACCAGAAAATTAAGAAAAATCAAGCTTGCAGTGCGTACAGTAATACAATAATTGAATTCAATAAAATACGAGTTTGCGAATCATTGCAACAAGTAGTCAATGCACAAAACAAAAAGAAACTTAACAGGAAACAGTAAGAGAAGGACAAGCTTACACACACACACACACACACACACACACACACACGAGGGGTGGTCGCCCAATCTCCACCACAACACTTCGTAAATTAGAGCGACAAAAAAAGGGGAACGAGCGAGGCGAGGGCAAGGCGCGTCACCTGATACTCGGGTCATGGGACATAAATAGCGGCGACCGTGACCCCGCCCTCACCTGGACACACTCGCCACGCTATTTATAAGCCATTAAAGGTGACTCTCCTAGGGCGCTCTTGTGTCGTCCTGCAGTGAACGGACAGAATAATGTGGAGCAGAGACAGGGATTATTTATTTTTTTTCTAACTTTCAGAGGTAAGATAAACATAAATTTTGCAATGGTGGTGGTAGTGGTGGTGGTGGTGGTGAACAGCATTGCTATCTGCAAAGTTACTGACTCCAGATGACTTGAAGTTTGAGTCCTGATCAGGTGTCCAGACGTGAATCCAAAGTGTTCATCAGTCCACCAGGAGGGAAGTACGAGTATACCGTGAAGTTAAACTATTAGGGTCGCGACTTCGTCTCCAAGCAAGAGTAAGTCTGGCTTGAGCTCTATAACGGGTGATCAGCTGCCATGGAAGTCAGGACACTAAAGCAAAAGGTTTCTGTTGCTGTTCACTGGACGTGTTCTCCACCAGCAGGAACAGCTTGTTGGCGGCCAGTGCCGGTGTCCTGAACGCGTCACAACACACTTGCTCCGCCACTCTTGCTTCTCATGCCTCACACCGCCATGTCTTTTTTTCGTTATACTTAAAACTGGTACTGAACTGTTTGTTTATCTGCAAAACAATTTTCGAGTCCTAGGTAACACTGAAAATTGACTAAGTTACGGTGCTGCAACAAATCTTATGACAAAGTTAGCTCTTCACCAGTTCCTTGTGCTACAAAATGCTGCATTTATTTAAATACGACTGCAATAAAAATCGCGTCTGAGAGCTTGCTTCATCCCGCCAAGCCTCCCTCGCCAAGCCGACACAAGCTTTAGTGAGACGAAAACACGCTTAAGGAGTTGAATCCTCCACAGTTACCTTCTTTGGCAGGCAGCTTTGTGCTCGTCAGTCAATAGACCAAGATTGATAAACACCACACATTCCCTTGATGCGCCCTGCGAGATACACAAACAAGTTCAGCCGTACAAGACAAGCAAGGCAGCAACGGCAGCACTGAGCCGCGAGTCCCCAGGCAGCAAGTGAAGCACCTGTGATTTGTTCAGCTCAGATAAGGACGGCAGGAGAGGAAATGCTTGTCTTTAACAAATAAAAACATTGGGGCTTGCGAGCGTTGCAAAGATAAGTACTGACCTCAGGTAACACTGACCTTGAAGTCTCACCTTCATGCATGTAAAACTCCTCTATAAAGGTAACATTTGGACACCTTGGTGACTTTAAGTGACTTTGATAAATGTGTAACTTTTTCCGAGAGAGCTAGACGCTGGTTTAAGACTTTTTTTTCTGAATCTGCTTTACATCGCTGACCAGTTTCATGAATAAAAAAATAAAAAAAAACACTTAAGTGAATTAAAACTGTTGTTTCAGGTAATACAAATTTACACTGAAACCAGGTAAAGAAAATACGGAGGACTACCTGAAACATTTCTATAAATTAATAAATAAAGCAAACAAAAAATAAATGATTAAGTAAAATAAATAATAAATAAACAAATAAATAACATGCAGAAATATAAAGCAAACAAATAAAACAGAGAAGAAAGTGCGTCATTAACTGCAACAAGACCAGCGTACACGGCTATATTAACCTAATTGAACAATTAACACACTAACTAATAATAGAAAAATTACAAAGAAGCAACGCAATAACATCGCCTTGGGAGCAAGACAAAACACACACACACGCACACACACACACACAAGGACCTCATTTGGAGTTGGGTGCCGCCACGCTCGCCTCGCCTCCTCCTGCTGTCGCTGACTTTGAGATTAATGCCTCCTACTTCCATTCCTCTCTTCATGTCGCTCCTACACACACACACACACACACACACACACAATAGCTAAGCGCTTACACCCCCATGGATGATGATGACGATGATGATAACTGGCTTTTACGCAGTTTTAGAGGGAATGAAATGGTTGTTGTGATGACGCTAGTGGCGGTGGTGGTGGTGGTAGGGGGATGGTGGTTGTGGTGGTAGGGGGGATAGTGGTGGTGGTAGAGGGGGTAGTGGTGGTGGTAGTGGGGATGGTCGTGGTGGTGGTGCAATGCGGCTTCTCTCCTCAAACTTGGGCAGTAACGCAGGTGTCAGAGAGAGAGAGAGAGAGAGAGAGAGAGAGAGAGAGAGAGAGAGAGAGAGAGAGAGAGAGAGAGAGAGAGAGAGAGAATGCGTACTTGTACACTCACGTAGGTATCCCTTCCGTTTTCTTTAACTTTTCAAATAAAGGAGGAGGAGGAAGAGGAAGAGGAAGAGGAAGAGGAGGAGGAGGAGGAGGAGGAGGAGGAGGAGGAGGAGGAGGAGGTCAACAAGGACGAGATAAAGGACAAGGGTGAGGAGGAGGAGGAGGAGGAGGAGGAGGAGGAGGAGGAAGAGGAGGAGGAGGAGGAGACAGGAGAAGGAAGGGAGGGAAGGAGCAGAGGTAGGCCACGGAGTATCAAGTTTTCTATCTTACTTTTAATCAATTATGTCCTAGGGTTACTTGATCATCCCCTCTGAAGCCTTACCATCATAACCACCGCCACGCCCTGTCAACCCTCGCCACCACCACCACCACCACCACACTAACCACTCGACTTACCCCTAACATCACCATCTACCCTTTCACCACATCACCAATCAGTACATCTCCAGCATTACCTCTTCCCCATTCATCACTACACTAACCACTTAAATTGCTTTCAACATTTTCACCACCACCAAGAAACAAAGCGCAATTTGTCCTGATATCACCACCACCCGCACCACATACACACACACACACACACACACACACACACATTGCAACCACCACCAACTCCACTTTCACAATCTAGTAATATTAACACAACCACATTTCGATCCTGTTTAGTGTAGTCAATCAATCAATCCGCCAATTAGTCAGTCCACTATTACCAAAAAAAAAAAATCTTTGCGTGAACTTTCTATCCCATTCCACCACCTGTCCCTCTCCTCCACCACCACCACCACCACCACCACCACCACCACCACCGCCACGCCTCCCTTTCCCTTACAATACCCCTCAGTCCTTAACTTCCGTCTCTTTGTCTTATCTTTAACCTTTCCTTCAATCTCCCTCACTTAAAGTCCCTCACAATACTGTCCACCTGCCTTCCGTCCCATTTTTCCCATTCCTTCCCCTCCCTCTCTCCCTTCCCTCTAACCGGATGCTGCTCTCCCCCCATCTCTCTTCCCTACTTCTCCCTCTCCTTCACATTCCTTCCCATTTCTCCCTACCTATTTCCCCCTCCTCCTCCTCAACCAAACAATGTAAGAGAATGGGAGTAGGTGAGACTGAGTGATGCTGAATCGTGAGAGAGAGAGAGAGAGAGAGAGAGAGAGAGAGAGAGAGAGAGAGAGAGAGAGAGAGAGAGAGAGAGAGAGAGAGAGAGAGAGAGAGAGAGAGAGAGAGAGAGAGAGAGAGAGAGAGAGAGAGAGAATAACAACCTTCCTGCATCCTTTCTCTTTTTTCTTCCTTTACCTGTCTGAGGCGACCAAGACCCATTTTTGCGGCACTAATTAGGCAAAGGTGAGTGGCGCTATTTGCATTACAGATAAGACAACTCTTGATTATGCCAACACACCTGAATGTCTAATTAACCCACGTGCACACACAACGGAGATTCTTACAAAACACACATACATACACAAAGAGAGAGAGAGAGAGAGAGAGAGAGAGAGAGAGAGAGAGAGAGAGAGAGAGAGAGAGAGAGAGAGAGAGAGAGAGAGAGAGAGAGAGAGAGAGAGAGAGAGAGAGAGAGAGAGAGAGAGAGAGAGAGAGAGAGAGAGAGAGAGAGAGAGAGAGAGAGAGAGAGAGAGACTCATTAGTACCGAACAGAGAATGGAAGAAATTTAAACGTGGGTGGTGGTTAAGGACGGAAAAAAAAAAAAAAACATTTACATATACACTCCCTAAGTTCAGGTGAAGTGTCAAGGTAGAAGGTATTTGTCACCTGGTGCTTTGAGCTTCCTTAATTAAATTCTGGCCAGGTACTCCAGACTGTCAAGCAGGAATTGGAATGAGAGGGATATGGAAGTGGGAGGGAGAAGGTATGTGTGAAAATAAACGAAAGGTGAAAATGAGAAAAAAAAATGAGAAAAAGGAAGAAAAATGGAACGAGATTAATTGTATATTTTGTAGGAAAAAGAATATGTTGAATTTCGGTGGGAAGAAATAAAAATCACTGGCAGAAATAGAAAAGAATAGAATGACATGAGAAATAAGTGAAATGTGAGAAATAAGAAAAAAAAAGGGAAAAAACAAAATAAATCAAGTAATTACACGGACGTTATGAAGGAAAGGCCAGATTTAATTTTATTGGAAAGTAAAAATCATTGCCCCAAAAAAACAAATAACGTGAGAAATAAGAAGAACAGAGACAAAACTGACGTCCGCTGCCTTACATACAAACAACTATTTAACGATCACAAACCAAATTACACAAACACATGAATTATTAATCAATGGAAAACAAAAATCTGCTTCGTATGTTTATTTTATGTATATGTTGTCTCAATCATTAATGCAACTCTCTCTCTCTCTCTCTCTCTCTCTCTCTCTCTCTCTCTCTCTCTCTCTCTCTCTCTCTCTCTACAGGAGGTGCCGTCAGCAATTATTGATGATGTGACTTTCCACATGACAATTACATCAACGGTGCCATGTGTTCCCTTCACTCCTCTCTCCTCCCCTCCTCTCCTCCCCCTTCCCTTCCTCTTCCTCCCTCGGGGCGTGAGAAGAGGGTGGGTCATTGAGGAACCAAAAAGACAATGAGGGGGTAGGGAGGGAGCGGAGTGAAGGGGATAAAAGGAAGGAGGGAGGAGGAAAGAGAGGAGGAAATATGCAAGGACGGGGAAGAGAGAGATTACGGGAGAGGTAAGGAGGAAAGAAGGAAAGGGGAAAAGTGAGAAAGGGATAAAGGAGGAGAAGAGGGATACATAAGGAAGAACAGGAAGGAAAGGAAGAAGAGAGGAGGAAAGATGGGAAAGGGAATTATAGAATGAAAGGTAAAATTGTTAAACTAATAAACTTTGGGTGAGAGATGAGTGATGCTCTCTCTCTCTCTCTCTCTCTCTCTCTCTCTCTCTCTCTCTCTCTCTCTCTCTCTCTCTCTCTCTCTCTCTCTCCCTACCCTTCTAAATTAATGGAAATAAACACTTCCCTCTACAAAAACAGTTTCCTCCCTCTTCACCTCTCCCCTACTCTTTCTTCCCTCCGTTCTTGGCTCTCCTCTCTCCCTCCTGCATCTCTTCCTTCCCTCCGCTCCTCCCTCCCTCCCTCTCTTTTCCCCAGGGCATAGCAATAATCACGCAATAAAGGAAAGGGGATGAGGATGTAATAGACAATAAATAAGAGAATAGGAGGAGACAACAATAACAGTAATGATATGAATATGGTAGTAGTAGTAGTAGTAGTAGTAGTAGTAGTAGTAGTAGTAGTAAAAGTAGTAGTAGTAGTAGTAGTAGTAGTAGTAGTAGTAGTAGTGAGAAGAAGAAAAAAATGAAAGAAGAAAAATGAAAGAAGAAGAAGAAGAAGCAGAAGACGAAGACGAAGACGAAGACGAAGACGAAGACGAAGACGAAAACGAAGAAGAAGAAGCAGAAGAAGCAGAAGCAGAAGACGACGACGACGACGACGACGACGACGACGACGACGACGACGACGACGACGACGACGACGACAACAACGACCATCACCACCACCACCCCTCACCAACACCAGCAACACCACCACCACCAACAACAACAAAAACAACAATAGCAACAACAAGATATTTTCCCCTATCTCAGAAGACGAGTAATATACAAGGGGAAAAAATCCTCTTGCTACTCATTTTACGATTCTTTTCATCCTTTTAAATGACAAGGAGAATAAATTGCCTAAACTTCCGTAAAATTATAGTTACAAAGTTTGTGGGGAAATCAAGTTTTACTCTCTCTCTCTCTCTCTCTCTCTCTCTCTCTCTCTCTCTCTCTCTCTCTCTGAAACTTTTATGAGAGAGAGAGAGAGAGAGAGAGAGAGAGAGAGAGAGAGAGAGAGAGAGAGAGAGAGAGAGAGAGAGAGAGAGAGAGAGAGAGAGAGAGAGAGAGAGAGAGAGAGAGAGAGAGAGAGAGAGAAATTTTAATACGGTTAGTTAGATCAATATTAAAAAAATAACTTTACCCATAATCCCTTTCCATTGCCGGCTTCCGTAATACTCTAAAAGGGAAAGGACGCTCTATGGCTTAAAGATCCTTTTTTTTTTAAGGCTTTAATAATTATTCTTAATCTTTGGTGTTTGTCATTTTCTACATATTTTCTCTTCCTCCCCATATTTTTTCAGTATTTTTTTCATTTGTGTAGTCTCTCGTTCATAATTTCCCACTTTATTTTCGTTTTTTCTCTTTTTCTTTCATTACCACCACTATCTTTTCTTTTTTTTATTCTTCTTTTAAATGGCGTGAAAACTCGTAATTGGTCTCTCTCTCTCTCTCTCTCTCTCTCTCTCTCTCTCTCTCTCTCTCTCTCTCTCTCTCTCTCTCTCTCTCTCTCGCACGTCAGTTATGTCCGTTGTTTCAATTAAGTCAATTATGTCAGTCTTTCAATTAAAGCTGTCATTATTACTTCACTCTTCTATTTCTTTCTACCTGTTTTTCTTTTCCCTCCTCCTCTTTCTCCTCCTCCTCCTCCTCCTCCTCCTTTTCCAATCAGATTACTTCCTCCTCTCACTCAAGTCTTTCTTCCCATATCCTCCTCCTGCCACCACCTAATCTCTTGTTGTTGTTCTTCCTCCTCTTCTTCTTTCCCTTCTTCTTTCTCCATCTCCTCTTTCTCCCCCTCTCCTTCGTTCTTTCTAATCTTAATCCTATTCCTCCTGCTCTTCTTTCATCATATATTTCCGATTCTCTTCCTTGTAATTCTGATCCTACTACTACTACTACTACTACTACTATTACCACTACTACTACTAGAGTACGACTTCCACCACCTTGTCCACTTTATAAGCAGAAAAGTGCCCATACTTCTCCACCACCACCACCACCACCACCACCCCCTCCTCCTCCTCCTCCTTCTCCTTCCTCCTCCTCCTCCTCGTCCTTCTCCTCCTCCTGTGAATATTGCACTAGCAGGAGTCGAAAATCGCTTCCTTCCCCAAATATTGGCTTAAAGACAAACAGATACGGACGAAACCAAAACACGTCTGCGCCCTTGGGAGTGGATATTAAAGGGAGGGACAGGGAGAGGGAAAGAGGGAGAGGGAAAAAGGGAAGAGAAAAGAGGGATGGGGGAAAAATGGGGTATGGAAAGTGGAAAGAGAGAGAGAGAGAGAGAGAGAGAGAGAGAGAGAGAGAGAGAGAGAGAGAGAGAGAGAGAGAGAGAGAGAGAGAGAGAGAGAGAGAGAGAGAGAGAGAGAGAGAGAGAGAGAGAGAGAGAGAGAAATTAATAAAACGAAACACAATGCACGTTACCAAAGGAGGAGGAGGAGGAGGAGGAGGAGGAGGAGGAGGAGGAGGAGGAGGAGGAGGAGGAGGAGGAAGAAGAGGAACGGGGGATGACAGAAAGCAGAAATCCGTGGAGGGTAAAATTCAGAACGTCCAAGGAATAGGCGAGAGAATTAAATTGACAGACTCCTGCGCTCTCTCCTTCGTTTGCAAATCCGATCAGCAGATGGGCAGCAGCTGTGCCATCTTGAGACGAGGAGGAGGAGGAGGAGGAGGAGGAGGAGGAGGAGGAGGAGACTAAAAACTTCAGTGTGTATCTTCCTTATCTTGCTCAACTGACTTATCATTGAAATTGGAAGAAGTTTCTGGTACTTGTATGAGTATAATTGGCGATAATGTGATTATGGAGGCGTGACTCATCGCTGCAGGAGGAGGAGGAGGAGGAGGAGGACGGAGGGGGCAGGGGAAGGGAGAGTGAGAGGCCGATAATGGTTAAATCAGATGAGCAAAATGTCAATGAGAAGGGCAGCCATGAGGAAAAGGGACCAGATCACCAGATTAGAAGTGAATGACATGCAAATGACCACATCACTCCACTCTCTCTCTCTCTCTCTCTCTCTCTCTCTCTCTCTCTCTCTCTCTCTCTCTCTCTCTCTCTCTCTCTCTCTCTGTCGTTGCACATTATTCTTTTTCTTCGTCATTTTGTTTTCTTGCTTCTGCCTGCTTTCTTTCTCTGCTATAGTCGAATTTATCAGAGAAGAAGAAGGAGAAGAAGAAAAGAAGAAGATAAAAAAGAGAAATTAAAATAATAACCACACCACAAACCTTAGAAAACCTCAACATTATTTCCTTCCCTCCTTCTCCCTCCTTCCCCCTTCCACCTTCCACCTTTTCCCTCATTCCCTTCCTCTTTTCCTCCACAGTTTTATCCCCTCGTGTCTCCATCCCTCAAACTTTATCTAGTCCCATCGAACAGACTGTACCTAATATATTGTATCTCTCTCTCTCTCTCTCTCTCTCTCTCTCTCTCTCTCTCTCTCTCTCTCTCTCTCTCTCTCTCTCTCTCTCTCTCTCTGCCAATACCACGCAGGCCAATATATTTATCTTTACAATTTATATCACTGCTCGGGGGCGTCGTGAGGGGGACGAAGAGGAGGAGGAGGAGGAGGAGGAGGAGGAGGAGGAGTTAGGGGGTGGACGATAGGAAAGAGGAAAAGGTAAAAAATTGGAGCTCGTCAAACAACAAGGTCACGAGAGAGAGAGAGAGAGAGAGAGAGAGAGAGAGAGAGAGAGAGAGAGAGAGAGAGAGAGAGAGAGAGAGAGAGAGAGAGAGAGAGAGAGAGAGAGAGAGAGAGAGAGAGAGAGAGAGAGAGAGAGAGAGAGTTATAGCTTTAAACGAACCAATTACCTGTTCGTTTCCGGTTCACGTGAGGTCAACTAACTGGCCAGGTAAGCAAATATTTTTACCTGCCCACCCATCGAAGTATATTTTTTTATTTTTCACCCTGTTTCATCATCATCTGAGTTTCCTTTTAAATTTCTACCTTGATATTCCCACGCTCAAGTCTAATTCCTGGTGGTACTTTTTTTTCCTTGTCACGTAATTATGTTCCCTCCATCCGCTTATTGTCACGTGATTGGCGGAGGCAGCTGGTCTGATAGGGAATTATTCAGCTATGATCGGTATTAATTTCCCTGTGTACGTACAGCCTGGCGCACCTTGCCGCCTCACTCACCACGTTAATTAACTTGCTTACGCTGGTTGGTTGAAATAAGGAAGCACACCTATGCTATTATCATTATTGCTCTGATTATTATTGTTATTATTATTATTATTATTATTATTATTATTATTATTATTATTATTATTATTATTACTTCTACTTCTATTACTACAACTAGTACTACTACTTTTACTACTACTACTACTATCATCATCATTATCATCATTATTGTTATTGCCATGTTAGTTACCGTAGTGGTTGTAGTA